>NC_142200.1:138826713-138986584 GCF_049639895.1 Pseudopodoces humilis | reverse complement strand
TTTCTGTTTTATCTACCCTCTTTAGATGCCAACTCAGTTTGTGGAGTCAGTTTTGGAAGTACATAGTAAATTTGTTCAACTGATCAACACTGTTTTGAATGGTGATCAACACTTTATGAGTGCCCTTGACAAGGTAATTTTTACTTAAGTAAATAAAGCATTGGAAAACAAAATCCAGGACCCTGATTCAGGCTCACCAAAACTCTTCATGGCATCAACACATGTTCAATGGTAGTTCATATGCAGTCTTTCTAGTTTAGAAATGCAATGTAGCAAAAGACAATCCATTGTAAGGGAAAAGATATATTAAAGGACACCATTTTAATACTTGTTTTCTGAAAGAAGGACCTTTCTTTTCATGATATTTCAAAACACAAAAATGGTGCTGATCCATCCAGTGTAAATATAAGTGCAGATAATAAATAAGCAACTGGTGGGGCTTGGGATGTTTGATAATTCTTACATGCATTTGACCTTGAATTTGCTTTCTGAGATAATGTTTATCTCTGAATGCTTTTAGTGTTAATTCCACATAATCTTTGCTTATATTTTTCAAGCTGACTACAAAGAATATCTGGAAGCTTACATTACTTCAGTCACTGCCACAATTGCTAACTTTTTCCAGGAGCGAGCTGCACTTGAATTGAAATAATAAATATAGGGAAAGAGGCTTGCTGCTCTTTTATTTGAAATGCATAGCCATGCAGCCATCCAAGATAGCAGTTCTAATTATCATAAGTTTTAATATTAATAATTATTAATTATAACTAATAAATATGTTTACTTTCTTTAATTTCCTGTTACAGGATGCACACATACAGTTCATTGTTCTTTTGTGGTATGTGCAGTAGTTGCTGTTCGTAGTTAATGTCAGAGTCTAAGCTTTGATGATTTTCAGTCAAGGTTAACTTGAAAAGGCACAATGGAGAAGATACCAGTGATAGTACCAATAGTGGTTACCCATCTTTATTTGTGACATTGATAAAATAATTATCATTTTAAAACAAGTACTTCAATACCAAATACTTTTCTCTCTCCATTGCAATTAATGTCATGTACCAGAAGGTGGAGTAACACGAGACTGCTTCATTTGCTGGCACATAGGCAATGTACTTTTTCTTAAATACATCAATTCTTCACTTCATTGATCTTTCTTACAATAAATACTTAAAATATTAATTTGCTGTTAATTTTTTGATGGTGGATAACAAAATTGTTATTGCTTTCTCCAGTATTACTGTAAAAGAGGACTCCAAGCTTATAGAGTTTCCTATTTCTTGTCAAGTTGTGCATTCTTTTCTCAGATTAGCAAATTTTGGAATGTTGAGGTGTTGCACAGAAGAGTTCCTTGTCAGTTTGTCTTTATGATAATAACAAGATTTTCCTTCTACAGAGGAACTATAATTCCTAGGAACTGTGGTCACACAGTATTTTTGGTTCACTGTTAGTTTACAACACTAACTTAAATGTGACATGTAGTTTAGAAACTCCATTATTCTGATAATGTTTTTAACTTTCTAAACTGCCATTATCTCTTCTGTTTTTCATCATATTCAGGTTTTCTTCAGCCACTATATTGTTTGTACTCTACTGCTTCTAATTTCCATTTTCAACAATATATTTTTCTCCTCTTCAGTGTATGAAAAAATCCAACAACCAAAAGCACTTTCCTTTCTTACTGTTGTGAATACATAAGTTTTTTAGCTCAACATACATGCTATTAATGTGCTGCTGCTCAAATCTACTTTATCTGCATTTATTCCTAAGTTTCTTTCCATCCATTCTTTTGGACCATAATATTGCTGTATAACAAAATCGTCATACTTTTGTGAAGTTTCTAATCAGAACTTAATTTGTTCTTCTGTAATTATTTTTCTTCCTCTTTCTGCATTTACTTAATTCTCAACTTAAAAATTTGGTTTAACAACCAAATTCTCATAAAGCAGTAATTTAAACCTTTTTATTAGTTGTTTCTTTTTTCATCCCCTTTTCTGTAGTTCAGTTTTATAGGCTCTCAGATGGTCTTTGTCCTGTCCTTTTTTGATTTCTTCAGATTTCATAAAAGAAAAATGTTTAAGTCATGACAATTTTTCTCTTTGCTCCATGTTTTTATGTAGGCTTTGACATCAGTAGTTAACTATCGGGAGCCCAAGTCGATCTGCAAAGCACCTGAGTTGGTAAGTGATGCACACAGAAAGTAATAATTCTTGTATATAACCATCCAATGAATTGCCATAGTGTCCTTCACATGCATGTCCAATTCTCACACTGGGTCACACTCAGGTGTGTATTTCAGTACTAACAGCTTAAGCTGCACGCATGTTTTGTGAGTGTGCAAAATTGCTATGGTTGTAATTTTTGATATAGACTGTATTTTCTGTGGATGTAGAATGTATTGTTTGCCCATGAATATAGCCCTTGTATAGAATGTGAGACTGTAGACTGTGGCTTATTTCATGTTTGAGCTATTGTAGAAATTTGGAAATATCTTGGCATATTTGTTTGTTCTCAAGCTTGACAAGTAGGTTTGGGTTTGATTTTTCTTTTTTTAATTTGAGCTGGCCAAATACTGTGACAACTTGTTAAAGAAATCAGCAAAAGGAATGACAGAGAATGAAGTAGAAGACAAGCTTACAAGTTTCATTACTGTTTTCAAATACATTGATGACAAAGATGTATTCCAAAAGGTAACTTTTCCTATTTGTCGTGGTTTAATGCATACCATTCAATAATGGTTAAAATGTCACATTTAAAGCATACTTGAAGAACATGGTTATGTGTCTTAAAATCCTCATCTCTGTTTTTTTTAATGCAGTTCTATGCCAGAATGTTGGCAAAAAGATTAATTCATGGTTTGTCTATGTCTATGGATTCTGAAGAGGCAATGATAAATAAACTAAAGGTAAGGTAATATTCTTCTAACATAGAATAAACAAATATAGAAGTATGTAGTGTTGAGAGGGAGCAGCAGAGGGTGCCAGAAGTAACTTAGCAGTCCATAAATCTGTTTCCAGTAGCTGAAAGCAAAAGCTAGTTTTTTTTGTAGCCTTATGTAAGATAAAAGGCTGAGTATCTCCTAAGCATTTGAGGTTCTTATGAGGTTTTGGATAATTTTATTAGCTGTGTTCAAGTTGTTCATGTTAACATTTAAAAAGTACCAAGGGCTTTCATAAACATGTCTATCTTTTGATTTTATTTAACAATATTTTTCATATAGACTAAAGTATATAAGGTGAAACTAAGATAAATGTGATAATTTTATTTTACAGTGTTTGCTTTTTATTGTAACTGTGTTTTCTATAAATATAACAACACTTCTGCTGACTAGATTTTTATATTGTATTAGTGAGGGAACATAATTTATATGATGAGTACTGTTTTCACTTTGAAACCTTTACCAATATTTCTTCACAGCAAGCCTGTGGTTATGAATTTACCAGCAAGCTCCATCGAATGTATACAGACATGAGCGTTAGTGCTGATCTCAACAATAAATTCAACAACTTTATCAAAAACCAAGACACAATCATTGATTTGGGAATTAGTTTTCAGATATATGTTCTACAGGTACTAATGTATGTTTATTGCTGCTGAGTTATTTGTACTTATTTTTTATGTTCTGATAACAAATATACAATTTTTATAATTATGAATACTTCTTTGTATGGAAATTGATGGCGTGTGATCATTGTGGAATTACTTACTTTCCTAGTGTTTCATTGTAAAATCAACCCACTAGGTCCCTAAAAAATAGTGATATAAAATTTCAGTCTCAATTAACACCTCAGTGGGGTGTGCAGAAGGTGCAGTAAAAAATTATCAGTAAAACTTCCTGGGTCGATTGATTGTCTTATGACATAATGTACACTTTACATCCACTTAAGAGTGTTAGTTTTTTCTTCAAATATATGTTGTATGAAAATGTTAATGCTTTTATTTTTCCCAATACTTTCAGGCTGGTGCATGGCCTCTAACTCAGGCTCCTTCTTCTACATTTGCAATTCCTCAGGAACTGGAAAAAAGTGTACAGATGGTAGGTTAGTAGGAGGCTTCCTGTAAACACGTGGAAAATGTAAAATAACTCCAAATGAAAAATCATCGCTCTAACAGAGAAAAACTAGAGCTGCTTCATTTGATTATAAATTATGGCTATCATGTTTTCAGTCCATATGCAATGTGGAAGGGTCACCCATATACATTACTGAATTTATGTATATATTTATATAGTTTTTTCACATCTCTCTTCTACTCTTTGTGATTGCTCAGAGAGATGCTAATAAATGCAGTCAAATGAACTAGGTTGTTCTTCGCATCAAAACCAACTCTTAATATTTAGATAAAAGAAGATTCTATTTCTAATATTAAATCTAAAGTTTTAATAGCAGATTAAGATGCAAGCAGAGGTTTCTTGTTCCATTTCATAGAAACTGTTCAAAGTCAAGCTTCCTGCAAACTTCTCTAAAGCTCATTTTATAATTTCTCAAAGCAGTAAAGGTTTTGCTTCAGCCAAATATTTTCTTCTTATGTGATTATTTCCACTTTGTAGAGGTATTTTGCTGCTTTTGACTATATTATATTCTAAGTGTTACTTGTACAATGTTTGTTGAAAAACAGAATATTTTTGTTGATCTTTGCTAAGGTATATTTAATGGTTAAGTACAGTTTGAGCAATACAAATTTCGTATTATTGGACATAAGAGATTTTTATAGCAGGTTTTATACCTTAAATTGTTGTTTGATGTAAGTTGTAATGGCAAATGTCTTTTTCTGTGGTGAAGGATCTTTTTCTTGTATTACTACTGACTATTAGGTCTACTTATATTCAGCTTTAATTTCCACTTAAGTGGTACTTGGTTTTAGCAATATAATAGCTTCTGACCCAGACTACAGGATGACCAGGTGACTGATGAGACTTTGCTGTCTTTGTGGGTATAAAATAGGAGTATTGTCAGTTGTGCCTCAGTTGGAAAATTGGTACAGAATTGTGTATCAGAACCAGCTCAGAGTCTGGGTTGTGTTGCTTAATTTCACTGTTTTGCTGTTTTAAATGAGCAAACTTATTCATGTGTCATCTAGCTAGATGCTTTAGATCAGTGCTTTAAATTAGAATTCCCTAAAGAAACAACATGACCTTGAGGGGGGAGTCTGAAAATTGTCTGACAATGTTTTTTTTACTGTCCAATTTGGTCATTTGACCTGTGGAGAGAGTTCTCTTAGTATTCTGGGAAGAATTGAGATAGAAAAAAAAATACTGTAATTGCGCTCCAAAGTATGTGAGTACCTCTGTAACTGGGCAACCTCTTCAGCAACCTCTTCGTGCTGAAGCTTCCTGTAAATATGTATCTGAGTGGTGTACAAATACTGTTTTTCATACTGTGCAAGTTTGTGGGTAGAAAACCACCTAATTCCTAAAGAGGTCAAAAGTCCCTGTTTTTATGTTTTCTTTCAGTGATAATCAGAGTTCCCAGACTAAATCAGAATAAACCAAATGTGTATGTGTACACAGCGTTGCCATTGTGGGGTTTAGGGAGTTTGATCTCATTTTAGGAAAGGGTTCTTTGAATTTTCTGAAGTTCTTCTCATTATCAGAGGTAGACCTTAAGTTAGGATTCAGTCATCACTTATCTTTTAAAGGAAAATGCTGTCATGAATTGACCTGCAATGTTTGCATCCAGTGTGATGGACATAAAACCAGTATTTCTTCATTGGGATGGTAGGGTGATAATAAACTGTTTTGAGTACTTATATGTGTGACTAATTGATGTTCATTTTGTTTTGCAGTTTGAATTATTTTACAGTCAGCATTTTAGTGGAAGGAAGCTTACTTGGTTACATTATCTTTGTACAGGTAAAAATAAGTGCTTTGTTCAACTTATGATCTGACAGTTATTTGCTAAACATTCTTTTCAAATGGCAAAAGACTGTGGAGTTGGAACATTATCTTTCATATAAAGTCAACAGACATATTTTATATTATAAATTAATTTAATATTTACTACCTGGAATTTCAAAAATCTATCTTTTGTAAACCTGCATACCTGTGATTTATTAAATCCTAGTAAAACTAGAGCTGTATGTTCTTAACTGCAAAAAAACACTGCAGAACTACTGAGTTAATAATAATTGGCCTGGAATTGTTTCTGTAGTCTAGATATTCCTTACATAAATACTGAATAATTTTAAGAATGCATATTATCCTCTTTCACCCAGGTATGTGAGTATCTACATAAATACATACTTGTTTTTACTGTATAGGAATATATGTTAAAAATACCTTAGAAGATGTATATTACATTATAGTTTATTTTAGTCAGTGTAGTCATAAAGTTTAGTAAGTGTCAGTCAATCATGTTTTATTTTAAGTGCTTTCAGTATCATGCTTTAACAATTGGATACTGCAATATGTAACATGGAGGTGAAAATCACAATAACGTAATGTTATGAAAATCTAGTTCTGGTAATAGAAGGTTGCTGTTAATTCACACTCACCTTTGCACAGAATATCTAAATCTGCTTTCAGGTAGATTTCTTCAGTGCTTTTTGTTTTTCATGGGAATTTTAAAAATCTAAGAATATGAAAAATTTTTCATGGGCACGTATTTTACTTTGTTTTTAGATCTTTCCTTTAAACAGCTTTCCTGTTAATCACTGTTCTGAGTGTAAACTGTGTTAATTGAAGTTCATGAATTGCAATGTCTTAAGGCTACTTGGAATTTCTTTTTTAAAATTATTATATATTATATTGCCCTATTTGTCTAGTTAACCAGGATGAGGGGTGTGTTATAGGGCACATTATATATGTGTAAATTCACATCATCAGTTGTCATTCTCCCATTTTAAGTGTTAAAAGCAGACTTGGGTTGAATGTCTGGAAATGTAGGAGGAGCTCTTGTAATTAAGCTTCAGGTTAAGATTAAGACTTTTCAGCACCTTTCATCAATTTATGAAATACTACTTGTATCATTACAGGTGAAGTAAAAATGAATTATTTGTGCAAACCTTACGTAGCCATGGTCACAACATACCAAATGGCAGTGTTGCTTGCCTTCAACAACAGTGAGACTGTCAGTTACAAGGAGCTTCAGGACAGTACACAAATGAATGAGAAGGAACTGACAAAAACCATAAAATCTTTGCTTGATGTCAAAATGATCAACCATGACTCAGACAAGGTATGCCATAACAATATTCATGTTTTCAGTCTTGTCATTCTGATATTTGTTGAGGACTTTTTTAATATCCATTGTTTGCTTTTATTTTTGACCCTTGTGAAAAATTGTTAATCTCTACTTACAAGGAAAGAGACAGGAGGAAGTAGAGTGCCTGTCATATAGGCTTTCTATGCCTATAGCAGCAGAAGGTAATAATGCAGGGACTTTATTGTTTCTGTTGCCTTGCTTTCAAAGTTGTACTGAATCACGGGAAGGAGCCTAGGCAGTAAACCAGAGTCTTATAGTGATCCTAAAAAAATATTTGTGGGATTAAGGGGCTGAAAGCACCAGCAACCGTGTTCTTCCTTGCTGACAGATTACAGGAGCAAGAAAGAGAGCAGGGAGGACTTCTGTGAGAGGATTTTTGCTGCAATTTGCCAGACCATGAATTTCTTGGAATTCCAGTAATATCTGAGCTTTGTTTGTAATTAAGGCAATGGTTGATACTTCTTTTTCTGACTCTGTCTCATCCTTCTTTACACCCTATGTGAGACCTTTTTTCCCATCCAGCAAAAGGCACAGACCTTACTCTGTTAAGTAAGAAACACTGCAGAAGTGCCTGTGCATCCCATACAGACATTAGCATGTGCTTCCAGCTCACCCAGAAAGCCCACTATGCAGACAGTATCAGACAGAAGAAGCTGTTCAATTCATTTACAAGAAGAAATCCAAAGCTGCTCTGATAGCTGCTTTTGTTTTTAACCAGGAAAATTTTAGAAAATGGAAAGTGAGATCACAAGGAAGATCTGATGCTTGGCTGAAGCATAGGACATGCTTCCAATACCTAGAAATGAGCTCAGGTTGGAACAGTTGCTGGGAAGATGTGGTCAAATAAAACACTGGGAGCTATTACAGGAAACAGTGAGACCTTTAATAATCTTAGAACATTGCCTCTTATTTAAAGGATTTACATTTATTTATGTCAGTTGTATAAGGTTCACCCAGTTTCTTAAAGCTTATGTCATAGAAGAAGGAATAATACAGCTTTCCAACCCTTTTACTTTTTAATGTTTACCACTGCATTTTCCAGTTCTTTACCTTCCAGATTATTGTATTCAAGTGTCTTTACTATTTCTGTTTTCTTTGCACTCCATCCAGCAATGTGATAGTAGATCTGTAGACAGTCTATCAGCTTACTTGTTAAATAAACAAGTGAGCTTTAGTGGCTTAAGCAGTGGAATTCAATACACAAACTTCCCTTTACCTGTATCTGAGCCAAACAGAAAAGTACAGTGTAGTAAATGTAGTTTGCTTTTGCTTGTTTGTTCATTTTTTGAACAGGTGTGGGGGAAAGAGCATGAGAAGCTTTGGCCAAAATCTTCATTGGTTCATTAGAATTATGCTTTATGAGTTAATGCTCAATGCACATTTTATTTTGGTTTATATTCAAGCCATGCCAGCAGAATAATGCTAAAATTTAATGTTAGTCTATTTTTTGCAAGTTTATTATTTTTAAAGCTCTTAGTCTTTCCCCTTTCATGTTATATTTTCTAAACTGTGCCTGGTGTCCTGGTTTTTACATATATTGCAACACAAACTATTTGTAGCAAGATATAAAATTAGAATTAATATCGGTTTGAGTGCATATTTAGATAAATATTTTCTGTGCTTACTAAAATGCTTGTGCTTTAGACAGTTTGGCAGGATTCCAAGATCTCAGAATCCCAGTAACTCAGTAACTTTATTCTGCTGGAAATTGGTAATACCTGTTCAGACTCTTGCCTGGAAACCACAGAGATGTGTCCAATCATGCTGTGTTGAATATAAAGGTGATTTTACTGCAGGGGAAAAAAAAAAATCTGCAGATAGATGTGCATTGTAGAAGTTGCAGTTTGTCAGCTGTTTCTGCAATATCATAAAAAAAATGCTTACATGCCTTTCCTTAAATTCTGGAAGACAACTTTTGTAAAAATTTTGAAAGCAGCAGCTGCCCTTTGAGGTCCTGTCATAAATAAATGTAAATCCTACTTCCTTTGCAGGGAGACAATGACTTTAAGTGGAGAGTGTTTGCAACTAAGATAAGCTATCGAAGTATTAAAAGAGAAATTGCTTGTTAACAAAATTCTTGTATGGCAGAGTTTTTTGTAGTGTCTTCTGACATAACTTGATTTCTAGATGTGTTAAACTAGCTTTAAAAATTCACCTGGTTCAAGTGGCGTTTTAGAATTTCCAATTACAAATCTGAAATTTTTTCTGTGTACGTAAGACCCTAACTGCAACTTTTATAAGTAAATTGTTATATTATTGCTATTTTCTGGTTCCATTCCTGACTTTTAAAAAGTATTCTCTATTGCAGGAAGATATAGAGACAGAGTCTACATTTTCATTAAATATGAACTTCAGCAGTAAACGAACAAAGTTTAAAATCACCACATCAATGCAGAAAGACACGCCACAGGCAAGTATTCTTTGGTGTTTGTAGCCTGAATAGCTTAGAAAGCTGATTTTTCTAAGATGGAATTTATTGTGTTAGTTTGGTGTAAGCAGATATCAAATTCCCTAACATTCATGAAAGAAATTTTATAGGTTTAAAACTTAAGCAACACAATTTTTTGTACTTAAAATACAGGCAAGAGAAGATTAAATAGGAACAAAAAAGTAGAAGAAAAATATAAACAAAATGGTAATACCAAATGGTATTGATGTTTAGTCTATCTCATGAGACTTTATTGTTGCTGGTGTTTATAAAAGCAACTTACTGCAAGAAAAGCAGAACCAATCAACCGTTTTCTGTGGTTTTGTGTCCTTTGGCAATTAAAATCAACTCCTGTGTTGTTAATACATGTTCTCAGTGTATCTCCTAAGACACGGGATTTTGTACAAGATAGGTGTGTGCTGCCAAACTCAGTACATTATGGTCAATTCTGCTTGCTTTTTTCCCTAGCAAAAATGTTGGTTTAGATGCCTCTCTCCCACTTTCCTACTGACTTCCATGGAACTTGATATCCTCGATTTATGGACATACTTTTCCTGGAATTGAACTACACCTGCATTTTTCAATTAATTCACTACTATTAGTAAATTAAAAAGTATAGATTCAAGATACTTTTATTCAGTCTTTATTTGTCTTATTTTATTTTGGGCATTACTGTTCTTCCTGTGTCACAGGAGATGGAGCAGACCCGAAGTGCTGTAGATGAAGACAGGAAAATGTATCTTCAAGCTGCTATAGTCCGTATCATGAAAGCACGTAAAGTGCTGCGACATAATGCTCTTATTCAGGAGGTAAGAGAAAGTCCTTGAGCTTGATTTCATTAAAATCTTCAGGATAGTAGGGTAGAACATTGGACTACAGAACTCAACCATGTGGAAACCAGTACTCCAGCAAAATTAGTGAGAATTTCCATGGGGTCTGTTTTGAACTGCAGTACTGGAGCACTAGCTGGGATCCCTCAATCTTGTAAATTTGTCTTAGCACCAAAGCATTAAGGTTCTTGCTCTTTCCTGTCAGCTGGTTCTGTGCCAAGAGATGTTGTACCCTATAAAAATCATTGCCAGGACTATGGGTTCAGCTGAAAACCCGAATAGGGATATTCTAGTATGGTATTTCCACAGAAGCACTTAGCCAAGTTTGTGCTCTAATCATTATTTTATTATAACTCATGGTTTAAATTTTAAAAGTTGTCTGGGTATGGAGACATGCACTTTTTAATCTCCCTTTTCCACAAAGTGGTACAGTTCTCTAGATTTTTTGGATTCCAGATTAATGACCTGTGAACTGTCACAGGCTGGCTTGGAAGGAAGTGCTATTTCTTTAGTTTTTCTCCCACTTTCCCATCTGCTGGTTGCCTGCCTAAATGTATTTCTCATTCCAGCCTAATATTTGCTCCTTCCAACCAGTTCCCAGTTTTACTTTTCTCAACCTTCCAAAGCCCTTTCTTCAGTTTAATTCATTCTTGCATCTCTTAGCCTTGCTGGATGGCCTCAGAGAAGACTGGTGGGAGGGGGAATAAAGATTCCTGCTTTATTCAACCATTTTGAGTAGAGGTGGAGAGACATTGAGTAATTTGTGGTGATGGAAGAAACAGTTTACCACATCCACTACTTAATTTTTATTTCTTAAAAAATAACCTAGCAGAAACAGGGAGTTTATAAGCCCAGAAGATGCAGTGTGAGACTTCTTAAAGGTTTTGGATATTGAAGAAGTGTTTATATACAAATAGTCTGAAAGCAAGCTTAATTTGAGAAACCTGATTTTGAATATCTAAAAGATGAGGCAGCATAGGTCCTGATTTTTCTCAAAATCTGTGTTTATTTGGTTTCCTGTTATTTAAATCATTCATGCAATTATGATGAAATCATGTAAGAATTTGCAATTAAAACCAGAAAATGATAGGCAAGCCTTTTCATCTTTAAAAAAAAAATTTTTTCTGCCCGCTGTCAAATTATTAGAAAAATTTCTTGAAATTTGCTTTCTTTGCTTGACACTTATAAGGGTTAAATAGATTACAAATTTTTATGTTTTGGAAACAAATCCTTTCTGGTTGCTTCTTCATTTTTGTAAGGGAAGGGCCACTTATATGCCCCTGCTGTGTTTTGCTCTTGCAGGGCTCCTGCAGAATAGTTTCTTCAGCTTTACAAGAAAGGTGGATATTTTCATGGTTACTTAGTTAAATACTAAGTAGAGAGTATAGTTGTGATATTGTTACTAATTCTGGTGCCATTGTTATTTTTATCATGCTGTTTATATTTTTATATATAATGTATCAATTAAAATGTGTTGTTTGACTTCTTGAGTAAGAATGAATCTTTCTGAAAGGAATCTATTTACTGTGAATAGTTAATATTTTCTCACCTCATTAATATTTTTTTTCTTAGCTATAAGGGTAGGATTGTACTGTTAGAGAGATATTTGAGACTCCTAACCCTAATGTAGTTAGCTCTAACACTTAGAGTACAGCACCATACATTTCTTTTAGGGTGAGGTGTCCAAGAAAATACTCAAGGCCCTTGGTATACATGTATATGTCAGCATGTGGTTTTTGTGGAATTGTTAATTGTGTTGGATACACCCTGATAATCTCAGTTCTAGCTCAATGTTGCAGTCACCTGGACAAGGTAGCTTTTCCTATAAAATGAATAAGTCTGGAAGAGTAGTGGAGGGGAGACATCAGAGCAGTCATTCACAGAAAATACTTATTCTGGTCATCAGGTATTTCTGTCTATCCTTCTTTCTTGTACTATCTTTGATTAAAAAAAAAAAAACCAAACCAATAACAATAACAAGAAAACCCATACCAATACAAAATTCTCTCTTCTGTTCTCTTTGTCTTATATTTATTCATTCATGTAAATACATGAAGTTCGGTGATGACAATCAGCTTCAGTGGAGGGCTAAGTTTGGTGAAATCCAAGCAGATCTATCAGCTTGTTAGCACCCACTTTCTCCTCACTTGTACTGCTGTGGAATGTACCAGACCCCTGGCTGTTAGCCCAACAAAACTCACTCTTTTGAGCTTTTTGTTTGCTTTGCTGGGTGAGTTCCACCTGGTGAGTTTTGTTGGCTCACAAAGGGCCCCAGCAAACTCTAGAGCTGGGACAAATCCAGCTGTGAGAGGTTGTAAAGAAAACTGGAAATTCAGCTAAAACAAAAATTATTTTCTTTACAGAAGAAATAAGAAACTACAGGCAAAATATATTATGACACTTGAGTAGTAAGATCTTTAGTTTGAAAAGTTTTCCTACTTACAAATTTGCACATTCTGTTATTACATACAATTTCTTTCCCTTCTCTACAAGAGAATGGGCAAAACTGAGAATTAGTAAGAGACATCCGAAATTTTGCCTGGAGTGGCAGTTTCTTCCACAATGCAAATATAGATTTGTTTTTAAAATAAATAGCTTCTTACTGCATGTATTAAAAAGTTCCAGCATAGCCAGATGGAACTCACTAAATTGTAGGTCTGTCTTCAGTGACTGAAGAAAGAGAAGTTCATCCTGATTTTCTCCAACTGAGTAGGAAAAGAGGTTAGTGGTAGGGGAACTCCACTGTGATAGTAGTGAAGAAATGTGTTAATATTAGCTTAATTGTTAATGTGGATATTTGTCTTCATTTGTACTGTGACAAATGAAGTAAGCAAGAAGGAATGAAGAGATCTAGGGAAGATGTGGCCAAAGTAACCAGTGAGCTGACCAGTCAGTTTCAGTGTCCTGACACTAATACATAGATACTTTCTTTGTTATAAGTTAACTATTCCAGGGTTATTTAATCCTGTCTTGAAAAGCAAAATGTACTGAATCTGCCTTAAAGCCTCTAGCAAATATTTAGACGACATTTATCACTGTGAAAAATAAGAATAACACAAAAACTGTGTCTTTCTTTTGCAGGTAATTAGCCAATCAAGAGCTAGGTTTAACCCAAGTATCAGCATGATTAAGAAGTGTATTGAAGTCCTGATAGACAAACAGTACATAGAACGAAGCCAGGCCTCTGCAGACGAATACAGTTATGTAGCATGATGTTGCTATCCTGCAGGTATGATTGTAAGGAGATCATTGCTGTCACTGTTTGGTGTGTTCCTGTGGGAAGAGGCAGGCCTGTGCCTCCATAATTGGTCACTTGGCAGCCCCTGTTTTTCTGCTGTTTACAACATCACCAGTGCCATGTCATGAGCGTCAATGAAAATGCCTATAGATATTTCAAGCTCATGTCATTATGACATTTCTTAAAACTTTACTAAAAGAATGAGTGAAGTATTGCTGAAATGTGGAGAATTGGTTGGATACCATGCTTTTTTTTTCCCCCTCCCCTTTCACGTTTGCAGTTGATGTTTTTTAATGTATCTTAAGACAAAGTAAAAAAAAAATCACATGAAAAACCTAAATATTGTAATATGACAGATAACCTAATAATTGTATCTACATTAAAATGTAAAAAAAAATGACGAACATGATACTGCTGCTTGTCAAATAAAAAAATAAAGTTATATAATGTGTCTCGAATGATTGTAGAGCTGGAATATGGCATTAATGTCTGTAAATATCATTCAGGCCTGAAGAGTAGAAATAATGTTACGTGTTTGGGTTTTGGATAACCTCAGAAGTAGGTCTGACATAACAACTCATTTATATAAAACTGAATACCAGGTATGTCATGTTTGATGTGATTATAAAAATATTTATGGTTAAGTGCACATCTTGTTTTCTTGAGATTAGGCTAATTTACATTCTTGATGCCTGAAGGCCTCCCCTGTGTCTGTTAATCCCACACTGCAGGAATACATTACAAGAGAAAATAAACTGACGTTTGAGGGGATTTAAGCGGTGTAGTTCACAAACACTTAGGAATAGTTATCATGAACATCAAAGATAGAGTTCAGTGGCTTGTGAAACCACCTTAATGGGAAAGCATATGGCAGACTGGTGACTGAAAAATGTTTTTTATCTAATGTATTGGATAGAAACACTACATGGATAGGTATCTATGTTTGTTTCCACATAACTCATACTGCTTGTTTCTTACTTTCCCTCCTGACTCCTATGGTTGTTTTTATCATGTTATGTTTTCCTCTGCCCCAATTAGATTTCCAGCTGTTAGGGTGAGACAAGAAATCCACAGGCTATTTCATGTCCTGTGTTGTTCATCAGGGTTGGCATGGTGACTGTTCACTCTCAAAAAAGCAAACTATAATTTTAAAAGGTACTAACTCTCCCACTGGAAGTGAATGGAATTTAAGAGCATTGAGAATTTGAACACACCGAATGCCTGCTGCAGAAAAGAGTTTCCTCATGGTTATGCCTGCAATTATGATTGATAGGATAAATACTAAGTTTAAATGTTCTATTTTTGCCAGATTTGTGTGCAAATAAAAATACATATGTAGATACATACTATTTGCAGTATTTTTTTTAGATTGTGTAGTATCACCTACTAAAAATGCACACATCAAGAACAAATTTTAAAGAAAAAACCTTTGGAGGGAGCTTTTTATTTTCTTTTCTTTTTCTAGTTTTTCACGGTATGTAAGGCTTCTCTCCAACTCTCAGATTGTTGCTGTCTCTTATTTCTTAAGTGTTATTACATTCATATACTTTCTAGAGGGTATAGGAAACTTTCTGTGGTTAACTAGGAAATGCATCAAGAAGTGGTGCTATGTTTTTCTGATGCGGATTTTGCTCAGGATGAATAAAGGGCAATAAACAATAAACAGCAGTAAACATTCCTTCCATATTTATGGTGTTTTATCCCACTATACTAAGATTTAGATTTTTTTACGTGGATTTATGTCTTCAAGAAGTGAGGTTTTTAATTGTAATATGGTGCTGTAGATCATTGTCTCAAGTGTTAGTTTAGAGTTGTCTCTATGTGGTGGGAGACAGCACAGGTACTTATACTGTCACCAGGTATAGTAAACAGGAGACACATCAGCATAGATTTTGACTGGAGTGACTTTTAATCTATTTCAGTGTGAAGCATTTCTGTGCTTTATAAAAAAAAAAAATTATTGCATTACATCTTAGTACAAAAAATAGGGGCGATATTCTATTACATTATATATAAAAAAAAAAAAAATAAAAAAAGGGAAGAAATATTTATTGAATGTTGAATTAGCAGATCCTTTCTCCAGAAAACAAACTAACTGACACCAAAGTTTCTGGAAACAAATGTGTTTTATCTTGTAACTCCTATTCAAGTCAACAGATTTTAAGCTTGTTAATAAAAGCTTTAATTAAATGTAGATTCCAGTAGCAAAATTTTAAGGCTGAGTTTGAAGAAGGCTTGACCAATTTATTTTCAGAATCATTTCATAGGCAACACAAAACTTCACTGCTCTATCCCAAATGTGCAAGGTTTTAACATTACCTTATCTCTCAATTTTTGCATACCTAAACCATCATTTTGGGTTTTAGATAAGCATGCTGCTGAGTTGAGGCATGTTTAGTGAGTTAAAAACATTCATCTACTTCAGTGCAGTTGGCATCCCCAGATGATGTCTTTCATAATTACACACAAACTCAGTCTTTATGGTGCCTCTTAGGAAATGTTGTTATAGCTGGGAAATATTTTTTATTCTACTTTATAAATCACAGCTTTCCCCTCAGGAAAAAAGCAGTGCAAAATTCAGGCCCCTGTAGCTGGGTTATGTCACTGAAATCACTGCTGGCACACAGGGATGCCGTTTATAGTCTGTAGCTTCAGCCTGGCAGCCAATACCTTTGGAAACTGTAGGTTCAAAATATAAGGTGCTAACAGCTATTAACAGGAGGGGTAAATTGTAAAAAAGAGAAGATAGCCAAAAATTCCATACAGTTTAAATTTTTTACTAGAAGAAACTGGTATAACTACTGCTTTGTTTGTTTGTCATACGCCTATTGACATGTATGACCTGCTAGTGTACAGGAAGCCATACAGCTGAGTGGAAACAAAATGGTTTCATACACCTCATACATGCCTCATATCAAAATGCATTTTACCTCTGGTATGGAGTACTACTGATCATTCTTACACTAACTGAAAAGGTGTTTCTGTGATGTTCAAATTTTTCTTGAGACTGATTGTCTAGTTCTAGGAAAGAAAAGTGTGTACTGGCTTTTTAGTGTGTTCATATACATAAGGCAGACAGAGCTATAAAAGATACTTAATCACCATAACATAAACTGTTTGCAAAGCAGTATCATTACTTTTAATGAGTACATCACCTTTCCAAATAAGCAGAGTACAGAAATGGGTCAGTAGAGAAATAAATTTTATAAACTGGTATCTTTCAGTTATGCTTAGACAGATATTTCTTATCCTTAAAAAAGTTAATTTTAAAAACAAGTACTGCAGCATAGTATTGATATTGAGCGTTAATTCTTTGTACCCTAGGACAGATATTTTAGGACTGTCCATGCTTTACAAATATGGTAAGTACTTAGAGTTAATTAATCTAAGATGTCACAATGTATGAAAACATACTCTCCAGAAACAATTGTTTTTCACTGATTATTTTATCTTATTACAAATCTGAATTTGTCTTCACTTGTTTATGGTAAGATGCACTTCTGAGCTGGTATGAAAGCAGCATTTTTCAATTTTATCATGGAAAAGAAGAGGAAGGGTCAAAAAAGCATTTCAGTATAATAATTTTAAAACAATGCAAGACTGATAAACACATGTGTGGTTCTAAAATGGGGGGTGAATAAATATGATGGTAAAAGTAACCAAACATATCCATATACGGATGGATGCTTGGATGTGCATTTGTTATTGTTTCCATTCTGTGGAATTCACAGTTTCATCAATAAGGGAAGAACATAAAAGGCAGCAAAAGTAGAGAGGTAGATGAGAGGCTGGCTGTTTGGCATCTGGCAGTCCTGTTGGTGCTGCTCCCACCAGCTGTCCCAGGAGTACAGCATAAGACATGAAAGCTCCCTTAGGCTCCCCAGTAAGCCCAGCCTTGCATATGCATCTGGGAAGTGAAGGACTAAGCCTCAGAAGTAAATACAGAGCAAGCCAAAAGGTATTGTTGATCACTTCTAAAACAGTTCTAGTAATTTAGGGAATTACTTTTAGGACCCCTGTGATTTAAAGCTGAGTGGTGATTTAAGCAAAACTGAAATACTCACTTGTTTGGTTGTTTTGGCTGGAGTAACAAGCAGTTGGCATTAACACCATCATAAGTTCTTCCTCCTCAGCTGGGGACAGTGCTGGATACATGCATTACTAGTCTGTTACAGTATCAGGTACAAAGTACACCTGAACCACTGGCAGACTTGGTGGATGTGAACCCTTTTCCAGAGCTTCTGGACTAGCTGGAAGTCTCTGACATTTTACAGAGGAGGGTTATACTAGCTTTGTGTGTCCTTCCTTCCGCTCTTCCACTGAGATAAATAAAATAACACACTGCTGTTCTGTAAAATTTGCTCTCCAAATCTTTGATGCAGTTGTATACTTCTGTATGAACAGAAAATCATGTATTTTAGGACTACTGAAAGTACTGTAAGACACAATATTTGCCAATGTCTGTATAGCCAAGGCATCAGTTCTTTTCAGTCTGACTGAAAACCAGCCAAACATCTGATATTTTGGTGTTTACAGGAGCAATGGATACATAAGGAGATTGATTGGCATCTTCTCACCTGAAGGAGAGGAAAGAGGCCTTGTTCTTAACATAGTCACTGAACGGCAAACACTGTAATTATCACCTTATGGTGGAAGCTGGTGGTTCTGATGTGTGTCAAACTGGCTTTTTCCAGCAGCTGAGAACAGTAGCACTGTTGCTGTCAACAGTTAGTAAAGAGGAGTGGTTTGAAGGCAGTCTTGAAACTTGGCAGAATGCTGTTGCCTGTCTTTTAATATTGGTTATATAATCTATAACCTAGGAATATATAATAAAAAGTGCAGTACTTCTCTGATAGTATTTCACATTATATTGAAGTTTCAGTTGAGTTTCATAAGATGTACTTGGTCTGTTTTCTTAAAAACTCTACTCATGGGTCCATTTTCATTTCTTCTTTCCAATCACTAGCTTAATAGAATTTGTGATTATCAAAACCTGAGTTTGAGAGAATAAAAAAGTCTGAAACTCATGATACCGTGTACTCATCTGTATATTTGAACCAGTTTGGGATGTTTTATGAGATTTGTTTTAAGAAATGCCAGGCATTTGGCTCCTTCAGAGCAGTGAGATACATGAGTGAGGTGCTGTCTGGAGCTGATCAAGAGGAAGCTGTCAGTGGCAGGGTATGAATGATCTGCTGATCCTTACACTTTAGAAGTTGATGTAGTACACAGAATCCAGCACATCACATGCTCTCTTCAGAGTTTGTTCTCTTTTAAAGAGAGGCACAAGCAGTGATGCCAGTGGGCATTCAAGAAATGTGAGACTCAGCCTTTTTTGAGTCTGTTCTCATTCTTTCCTTGACCAGAAGAGTGCCCCAGTCTTAAGACAAGCAAGGCCTGTCACCTTGCTCGAATATGTACAAACTTAAACTGGCATGAAGGTAAATCAAAAAGAGTGAGCTCTTATCTACTTCCCATGGATTTTTGTGTGTTTTTCATTCCAATATTCTAGGCACTAGAAAACAATAATTTAGACAAGGGACCTGTCATTTAGTCATTAATATATTCCTGTGGGAGCTGGGGCTGGGAGAGTGGGTTCCCATCAGTGGGTTGGTAACTAAAGAGCCATCTGCTTCTTGGTGCAGAAGGAAAGTGGCAGTGGCCAGAATTCTGTATGCAATCTGCCTCCTCTGTGCTGGTTGATGTTCATAATAGACTTAAATGAGAGCTAGTAATCTAGATAGCAGTAATGAATATTTGAACATTTAAGTTTAGGGGTCATTTCACCATCTGGCAACTTAAAAAGACTTGGAAATTGGGCTTTCAAAACTACGTTTATGGGTTCGCCCATATGTTCTGCCTGACTGCCATCTGAAGGCATGAAAAGGAGTCATCTTTTTCTTCAAAAGGAAAGCCTCATTTGTAGCCTTGTCTCAGGGATTCCAAGTGTAATTCTCCCTTCCCCCAAGTGTGTGTCTGCTGGCACATGATTTTGTGTACTGGTAATGGTGTATCTAAGCCTTACTGCAGCCGCAAATTGAAGAGATGTACACCTACAAGTCATTCCCTGCTTAAAACCTGAGTCATGGCTGTGAATCAGAGATGTACCCGTTGCAGCTGGTGAAGGAGTTTTGGGAATATGTAACATTCCACTTGGGAACAACAGTAGTGTGATTTTGGGCTAGGGAAACCACCCATCTGCATGAAAATAGGCTCTAGCATTAAATCTCTGTCCATGGAGAAGACCCCACAAATTAATACCTGTCATCCATCCTGGAAGAGTTCAAGGCCAGACTTGATGGGGCTCTTAGCAGCTTGGTGTAGTGGAAGGTGTCCCTGCCCATGGCAGTGGAATTGGAACTAGGTGATCTTAAAGTTCTTTTTCAACCAAAAGCATTTTATTATTTTTGAGTGATGTAACTAAGAAGCTGCACTAGCTGTTCCTCAACACTCTTTCCTCAAGGCAGGAGCCTTGCCTGTTTTGGATGCTCTCTGTCTTGGGGCACTGGGCATTCAGTTTTTTAAAATATGTATTTTAAAGAATGTGTGCAGTTTGTTAGATAGATGGGAAGAAATGGAGCTTGTGCCACTGAGCACAACTGGTATTAACTCAGTGGGGAGGGATGGGTGGGGATGTGCTCCGGTCCTGAGCGACAGCCTGGCAGTTGGGGCAGCAGAGTGCGGAGCTTTGCATGTGGACTGGCAGACCCTCTTTATTCTTTCCCACACCCAGGCACAACCTTTGAAATGCAGACTTGACAGGCAGAGCTGGAATATCTGCTCCTTCCCTTCCTGGTACAGCTCCCGTGTGCGTTAGGACCGCGTGTCGGGACAAGCCTCACTTTGCCAACAGAGCCCAAAGAGAGCGGTAGTGCCGTCACTCTTTCAGCAATCGGGGAAGGTGGAGGGCTGACTGGGACATGACCCTGGGGATTTTCAGGTGGCAAAGGAGGCTGTGGTCTGCATGGACTTAATTTTAATACAGGGACAAAGATCAGAAACTGTGTATTAAAATGCCAGGAAGCATGTGATAAACTTCTTAATCAGGTATTAGCTGAGGTGGCTCAGGAAACTCTAGGTTATGTGGGTCATTTACAATGACAAAGATAAAAATATGACAGGTAAAATTGCTGTTTTATGCTTGGATTTGCCTTTGACTTTTTCTTTTTGACTTTTTTGTTGTTGTTGTTGTTGCTGGTTTATAAACCCTTTCATAAAATAAAATACAGGCTTTTGAAAAGCAGATCTTCAAGAAGTTTGTTCTGAAAGGATTTTTTTTATGGAATATTTAATCCACGTTTCCTGTCAATGTGCACTCTGGGCTTTGCATCCTTCAGCATTCCCTTCCACCCTGGCTAAAATGGCCATTGTGCTGTTGCACATCTGCAGCAGTGGTTAGCTGGCTGAGCTCCAGACATGGAAAAGTTGTTTGTCTTTGCAGGGGCTGTTCTTGCTGCATTCACCTCCTCACTGTGACCATCTCCTTTCATGCCATACCTTCCAGGCTCTAGTGCCTACATAGTACATTTTGTATATGACATATGACACTTGTACATAGCACCTTAACTTTTTTTTCTTTTTTAAAAATCTGTGCATATAAAGGTATGTCACAAGTTTCTACTCCTCTGTCTGCTTCTGTAGCAAGTGGTTTTGCCTAGCCTCCCTTAGAATGTGATTTTATTACTGTCATAATTATGTGAGCACTAGGATGCTTAAACCAGGTTTTCTTCAGGAGTTTGCTATGGTTGTGTCTGGTTTTTAATTATGAAACTAAAAATCCCATTAAACCCTGTCCACACAGACTAAAGTTTTTATACCACTCCTACAGAGCACTGAAAACCAGCATTTAGTGATCCATGTGTTAGAGTAGTATTTTGAATTAACTTCTGTAGTCCTAAGAAATCCTTTGGGGGATATATTGTTCATTTTTGAGCGTATAAAATGACTGTGAAAACTTCCACTTAGCTACATGCTAGTTGAAGTATGGACAACATAAATGCAAACTCCTTTTCAAGCTATCACCTGCTTGAGTAACAGAGGAAGCAACTGTGGCAGAACTGTGACAGAACATCTCTGTATTCAGACTCTGCTGGAGGCTACAAAGACTCAGAAATTTTAGAGCAGTTACATTCAGTGACAACTGCTCTAAAATCAATATTTTTAGGTTATGTTGCAGCATGAAGGGAAAATATCCTTCCACTGTTCTGGTTTTGCACAATGAGATTGTTCTTTACTCACCAGGAACATTGGCTGATTGGGAAAATTTGGGGAAGGTGATAGAATGCTATCGAACCTGCTTGTAGCAGTTCTCATCTTCCCTGAAGCCACTACTGCAATATGATTCCCCTGCTAACTCAGAGCAGCAGAATTGATTGCAACTGTGGGAAATGCGGGTTCTTTCCTCAAAGTGTTACAGCAGAATCTCTGCTGGTTTAAAGACTTTCTAACCCTAGTGACAAGGGTGGGGAACCAGTGTGGCCATACATTCTGCTGAAAAGGTCGAATATCGGGAAGACAAATATGCAAAAATGGAATTGTAATGCTTCTCCCTGGTCAGATTGAGGCGTTCGAGGTGCCTGAGCGTGTTGGGGGAGCAGAGGCCCCGCTGCAGCCTCCTGCCAGCAGAGGTAGCTGCGGCAGCTGAGCTGGGCACAGGGAGCCTCGCTCGGTCCTGCGGGTCCCAGCAGCAGCTTCCCACAGCAGCTGTGCTCTAGGAGAGGAAACGCTCTCCATTACAGACCCAGAATTTAGCAGTTGCTGCAGCAAGGAGAGCTTGGAGGGCTCAGGACAAGAACGCAGTGAAACTTGTGCATACACAGTCAGAAGCTGGGAAGACAGAGTCCCGCTGCTGCCATGCTCTTATGGTTTTGGTTAACAGGATTGGTATTCTTGGGATTTTGCTTTGCAGGGCCAGGAACTGGACTTCAACGATCCTCGTGAGACCCTTCCAGCTCAGGATATTCTGTGATTTCAATGTTCCTAATGAGTATTAGGACCCGCTGTGATTCATTTCTACTGAGACAGCTGCAACCCTTAAGCAAATTTGGGAGGGAGGGGAAAAAGGGGAAGGTACTTTGCATCTCAATCAAGTGCCTTCTCCATGCAAGGACAGCACATCTTGCAGGAAAATGTACTTTGCTTTTCCACTGGAATCCTGGGTAGAGATAACCATTTGTTGTCGTAGGAAGAGGAGGCTGGGGCAGCGCTGCAGCTTTTGAAAGGTGTTGATCATCCTCTTACCAAGAGATGAAGAGAGAGAAAAGAAGACCAGGAGAGAGAGAAGGGCTGAGAAACAAGATGGGTGTAAAGCTGTTCACAGACAAATCACTGTTAGAGGGGCCCTAGAAAGGTGGGGAAAGATACAGTTTTGGAGTTTAAGGATGTATGAAATGGAGGAATAGGCAGATACAGAGATAACAGTGCCGGAATATGTTGTGTGTTTTGATGTGTGGTACATAATTTTGTCTCGGGAAGGAAAAATCTCTAACCTAAAATTCACCAGCTGGGCAGCTTTTAAGCACAAGTAGTAACCAAAGAGAAGCTTCATGTCTGATTCCCCATTATTTACTCCTGTCTTAATGTTCTCATTCCTTGTGTTCCTGTTAGCTGCTTCCTCAATCCCCAAACATCCTTTCTTTGAGTTTTGTGTGGATTATCTGATGGTGTGAGTTTTTGAAGCTTTACTGAAAATAAAGGCCTCTTCATCTGAAGATGCATGTGAATTAAATAGGGGATCTAAACTTGGCATAAGGAAGAAGCTGGAAATAGTGAAAGCAATGAGAGTTACAGGTGCAGATACCAAACTTTCTTACCCAAGATTTTGAAATGGCTTAGCAATGCTGTTATGTGAGTTCCAAGTGAACAGGAGAGAATGGAAGAAGCCCTAAAGCAGAGAAACAGGTTGGGAATGGAGCCAAAAATCTATACTTGTCTTACCATTTGAAACGGGCTGCAGCTAATTGGGTAGGGGGGGAGGTGTGACAGTAGAAAAAGGGTATAATAAATCGTGTTATTTAAAGGCTGCTCCTGCATCACCTCCTTACTGTTTTGAGATTTCTGTCTGAAAGCTGTTTGCTTTTTTTTTTTTCCCAAAGTCTTAATGGGTTTGTGTTTTTTTCCTATTTTTTGTGGCAGAAATAAATAATAAGAAAGGATTTTTAGATGCCTGGATATAGTAATCTGGTTGGAATATATAGGGCAACCCAATAGTAAGAAGATTTAGATATTTTAACCTTTTATATTACAGAGTACTTGTCTTCACAGATGCATCAGCGTGGTGGGCAGTGCTGTGGATCTGAAGAAATGTGAGGACTCATCTGGGAGCAGAAGCCAAAATTTGCCCCAGGTAGCCAGGACATGAGAGTGTGCTTTCAGTCTGGCCTGGTGGGATCCCGAATTCCCTTGTGTTTGGCAGCTTCAGTAGCAGGATTAGAGAGGCCTCGCTCTCAGGTGAACCTTTAGCAAGGTGCCCCTAAGAGGCTGCTTTGGATTACCTCAGGCTCAGTGTAGGGAACTGAGCCTGGGTCTTCTCCTTCCTGGGTGTGCATTCTCATCCCCAGGCTATTAAATAGAAGGGATAGGTGAGAAGGTTGCTGGTTTCCTTTGGCTCTATTTGAAAAGGAAGTATCTGCCATCAGTGCACTTCATGGGGCGCCTAATCTTGTTGTGTGTTCTGAAAACACCCTTCAGACAGAGCCCCTTAGGGGACATGAGGTTCTGGAGCCTGCTCAGGCTGCAGTGCTGAGCTGTTTGGCCCTGCTGAGACTGAGGCAGTTCTGGGCATGCATAGAGGTGAGACATCACCTATCTGGAACGTCTGGAAATAAAAAAAAGTAAGGTGCCTCTGTGTGTGAAATTTCAGAATCACAATTTTTGTCACTATTGGGTTTAGCTTGATAATATAGTTCATTATTTTAATTTTGAGTAAACCTTGACCTAATAAAGTCAATCTCCATCTCTGTGAGAAGCAGAGATTATTTTTTTCTTTTATAACTTGAAGCAAAGGTTAAACAAATTTTAACGGGCAACCCCATTGTTGGATTAGTGCCCTCATTCAATCAGAGCGTGCAAAACACAAACCCTAGGCAGAGCTAAACTACAAAGCGGAGGAGATTTTCACAATGCTAAATGGAGTGAAAGCACCAGGGGAAAAATGTCTGAAATCCTCTTATATGATTATTAAAACAAAAATACACACACACACGAAACCAGCAAAGTCTTAGACTGGGGTGCCACAGGGAACTGGCAAGAGAACAGCCTGTTCTAGTTGGATGCTTGTTTTGATATTAGATGGAAGCTGTAACAAAGCAAATATCCCAGGACTGCTTACAGGTCTCTGTGGAGAAGCTGACCATGAGTCTATTGGCCCCTTTCTCCTTCCACAGTTGAGCCCAGCTAACTTCCAGCTCTCATCACTACCCCTCTCCAGTCACACTGTCCAGTCTTTGTGCCTGTCAGGTTATTATGAAACCTCATGCTCATTTCTTCCTAACCTTCATGAGATTAATTTCTCAGCCTTTCCACCCAAATATCGTTTGTCATCTACAATTGCACCCGTGTCTCTGGAATCTATGGGTTCCACAGGATTAACATTCTCTCTTGGGTGTCTTGCTTGCTTGCACTGGCCTCCTGTGTACACACGCTTTTAGCGCTACCAAGAGACATCAGTATGTGCATTTTCACCAGAGTCTAGCTAGCATTACTACAAAGTTTTAGAAATAGATTGAAAAGTCCTTAGGAATACAGCCTTCTTTTCTGGCTTCTTTCTTTAGCAGCAATTCAAAGGCACCTGCATCCCTTCTCAGTTAGCATTAGTAACTGTAGGTTCCACAGTGGGAGACTGGATTGCTGTAGTTGTATGAAGCTGTCTGAGAATACATGGTGCGATGGGACAGCATAGTTTACATTTCAGGATGTTCCCATTAGTGTTACTCTCCACTGTGCTCTATGGAACCTTAAAGGTGAGGAATTACTTCAATTTTGTGTAAATTGCATCTAGTTTATGGGGCTGAGGCCAGTGATTATACACAGAAGATGAAATATAGTGTAATGAAATAAACATGCATAAAATTGCATGAGAATATGAAATCCTAGGTGAGAGAAGCTAAAGGGAAAATAGAGAGAATGAAGCTGAATGGCAGAATGAATACCATTAGATTTGACAGGCCAGGTTCATGTGCATTCTCTTTCCCAAAAGGAAATGGATAGGTAGAGGAGAAAATTTGGACTCCAGGCTTTAATCTGAAACTTGTTAGGCAAATAATGAAGATTTGATAAGAACCATCTAAGTACATAAGTACTGCAATAATGAATGACCTTGCTCTGCCACATACCTGCTGGTGTCTTGGAGCATGGTGACAATCCCTGAGTGTCTTTACTCCTCTGGATATTTCCAGGAGCAGAAGGAAGCCATGGTGGCTGCCCAGCTGAAGAAGGTGGCAATGAGTCAGGCTTGGCCTCTTGGATCTGCTGCCAGCATGCAAAAACCCCAGGCAATTAGTATGTTAGTTCTTACTGTGGATGAAAAGTCTATGGCAGTACCCGAGCCCATCCTGGTTTTGGAACCACGGATAACATACCATTAATGTGAGCCAAAGCTCACTCCCTGGCTTAACTGTGGGTTGGATTTCTCCTTCGGTGCAGCCTTGCCTGGAAGAGCTCCTCATAGCTCTGCTGCTGTAACTGTCAGCTACAAGAGCATGAGGGGCTGGTCCCTGAGCCCTGACCTACTTGGCAGAAGAGCTGTAGGACTGTAGAGTCTCCTTGAGCACCTCAGGGTTTTGAGTGATATCATTTGATTTAAAAATATTTGAATGATAAATATGAACAAGGAGGAGGCGGGAGGGAGCATAAACAACATATAAACAATCTGGGGACATAAAACAGCTACAATAAGGGATGGTTGGGTGAACTGAAAGATATTTCAAGCTGAACATGAGGAAAACCTTCCTTACTATGATTTTTAGCTATACAACAGCGTTTCAACATTTTGGATACTTAGACCTAGAATGTAACAAACAATAAGAATGCAACTCAAGAGAGGCATTTGGCAGAGCTGAGTGAACTAGACCTCTACCATTTCTAATATTTTTTGAGTGAGATGCTGTGGAAGCACAACCAAAGGGCTCTGAGGACCTTTGTTCTTTGTCCTTTGCAGATACTACATGCAAGATCAAAAAGAAATTAGATTCATTGTCTTAAATAAAATTACCCTTGTTTGTGTCTTTCTAAATGGGCTGCAGAATAGTTGCAGTTATTTTAGAGAACTCAATTATTTTCTAAATCTCTATTGAAAGCAAAAGCCTTTCCTTTAATTATTTAGGTTTTGTTTTATTGAGTAGACTGTTTATAAACATAAACATAAACAGTTTTGCATTTAATAACAAACTTTGAAATTCAGTGTGTAGGAATTGTTAAAATTTGTGTTTGTTAAATTAATATATCCTTTTATCTAGGAAAAAAAAATTCCATTATTTTAGCAGCCTGTATAATCCTTTTTTGATGTCAAGAGATGTCTAACTTCAGAAGTCTAGAGCATAAAGTTTTGCACCTGAGTTACTCATCTTCCACCCTTGTATAGTCAATAGGAAAAAGTAGGTACTTTGTGGTTTCCTCTCAGCTGTTCTGGCTCCTTTCAGTGAAGAAGTGCTCCAGAGATGCTACTGAGTGGATGTCTACCACAGTGAGAGGAGTGCTGAATGAATGCACACGGACACTACATTCATGTAGATGAATGCTGTGCTGGAAGCTTGGCCATGAGGAATGCTATGAGGGCAAAAACAAGGCTGGGCCCAAAACTTGGAAAAGACCTTGAAATTCCTCAGAGCATTTGGGAATGTTTAGGGTTGGAACAAGACCCAGGAGCAGCTGTAGGAAATCAATTATCAGGATGCTGTAAGAAGAGGGGGCTTATTGTGATTGGCTTTGGTTGTGGGGGTTGGACATGTAGAAGAGGACATGAGCTGACAGACGCAGCCTGCTCTTCCCAGGGCTCAAGGCAGTAATCCTTCATGAAGCTCAGGCTGCTGCTGCTGCCTCGATTACTGTGAGATAAAGCTCTGTTCCTTGAGCTAATGGAATAATGCAATTAGGACGAGGCACTGCTCATAAACGCTTATATCCTTTAAAGGGCTGGTTGATAATGAAAAAGAAACACCTGCCATGCCAGGTATAGAACCTGTCTGACCAAGCCTTGCTGTGCTGGAGAGACACCATGTTGTACCTGCCCATGGCTCTGGAATGGGAAGGACAGATTTGTAGGCAGGAATTAGGGAAGAGGTGGGAGCAGAGGAGAACTTCATAAAGGTTATAGATGTGAATGGTGTGGAAATGATAAGCAGGGATTAAGTTCTTTTCAACAAAAACTATGCAATGCCAAATGAAGCTAGCAAGAGCCAGGCTAAAAGCAATAAATAGTAAAGTGGATTTTCGTAGGATGGGTAATTGAGTGGTTAGACACTTTGCCTAAAGGATGTAGTGACTGCTGGAAGTTCTTGTGGCTCAGGAGGTAACCAGAAAAGTTTATGGAACTCTGTGAAGGGCTACTAATACTGAAGAAGCCACATATGGCCAAGAAATCCCTGAAAAGGCCTGGAGACAGGGAGAATATTGGCAGAAGTATATGTTCTTACACTCTGATCTGGGCTAGTGCTAAGGAGTGAAGGTACTGGGTTATAAGAGGGACCTTAGTGCTGACTTAAGTAACCACTCTTAAGTGTTCTCTCACCTCCAGAAAACTATTTAATCTTCCTTGAGTTGGTAACTTTTTTTTTTCCAGAGCAACTTTGCATGTTCTTCATACCATAGAGCCATGTTTTCTTTTCCTGTCATGTTATAATAATGATTTGTTTTTCTGGCTTTACTTATATTTATTTTTAAAATGAGATATTCATCTCAGGGGAACAAAACTCATTAAAAAAAACCTCATTCATGCCAAAGCACTTCTGGGAGATCTGTTTTTGTACTTTAGAAGATGCAAAAGTAAATTTAACTTGCTGAGGTCAGACTTTCATCTTGTTTTCCAAAATAAGCTACAAAGAGCTGTTTACATTATTGTTATAAAACAATGTGTGCATTGACAGCCTTCAGCTTTCTGTCCTGCCTACTGGGACTCCTGTTGCTATCTCCATGGGGAAAACAGGGTGGTAGAGTGTAGAGATGGACATAAATTCATGGAAAGTGAGGGCTGATAGCATGGCTAGAGCACACTGCCCAGTATGAAGGAAAACCTTTCAAATCTGTATCGTTAATCTGTTCTCACAATGGGAAGAGTTGAGTTAGAAGATCTGTTTTTAATATTTTGAATATGGTATGTATTTGCTGTTATGCAACTACAATTGTAAAATCCCAGGCAATTGTCTCAAAATGAAATTGTTTCTGAATGTCCATATTTGAACCCTTGTAGCAGAGATGCTGGGTACTTCCACAAAGCACTGCAGTCCCTGGGATGTCTGTTTTGGATGGGAAAATCCTCTATGAAGCGCAAAATTCACTGGCAGTGAGATGCTTGAATTTCTGGTTGGAAATGTTAAAATCAGCATATTCTCAACAGTTTTGGCCTTATCTTCCTCTGCTTCACAGATTCACTGAGAAATGGGTACGGTTATCTGCTCAGCTCAGGGTTATTGAGAAGAAAAGCCAGTATTCACAAAGTTTTTATAAATAATTGGCTAATACTGAGTGTAATGCAAAGACACCTAGTGCAGTGTAAGGAAGGCTTGGGACACGGCAGTGAATGTCTCTTTAGTGAGATAATAAGCATTTGGTGCCTCAGGAATTCTGTGTCAAGATCACCATGTGGTTGTGCGATCTCAGTTCTACTTGCATTTGTCCTTTTTTTGTGACAGTAGAGTTACATTTTATTCACTCTGCCACCTTTCAGAAATTAAGATTGTACAGTCATTTGAAAATGGCACCTTGAGAAAAGTGCATGGGTACACAGAGGGCTTTTCTCAGTGAAGCCTTTAGGGATTTAAAATACCTCTTTTATGGGAGTGGTGGTGCTCATACTGTTGCAATGGAAAGGTATTTATTTTAGCAGTAAGGGCAGCTGTATAAATGCATAGGCAGTGTAAGTATACCCAACTCAGAAAGAAATAAACCACAAGAAACCAAACCAAACCTATACTTGTCATGAGTTAAAAGCTATCCTCAAAGAATGCAATGAGCTTTTGTCCTTGGTGGCAGCAGGTAATAACATACCAGTGGTGACTGATACCTGGAAAAATTACCCTGTGTAAGGAAGGTTTCAGCAGAGTGTGTGCAATGACCTGTTGTCACAACCTGCTGGCACTCCTCACTCCCACAGGCAATGTTGCATTACTCAGTCTGGAAATCAGGCAAGGAGAAGTAAAGACCAACCTGCTGTCCTGGAAAGCAAATGTTTATTTCTCCTTTCCTGGTGGAGAACGCTTTCTGCCTGGTCAGTAGATGCCAAAATTAGCAGGGAATGTGTAGGGTGAGCTGACTAATCTCCAGAGTAAAATGCCTTTGGTGTGACAGCAGAGAGCCAGGATGAAAACTGATGTTAGTCCCTGCAGTGCTAAGCTGGTGTGTGTTGCAGGAGCCTGCTCCCAGTACTGCTGCTCCTCCAGTGTCCTCCCTGCAGGAATGCAAATCCCCGGGTGATGCAGGGTGAGATATTTATGCAAATTGAACTTCAAATCTCTATGTTTAAGGCTCCCATTTGTGTTATTTGCTCTTGCACATTATTTAGTTTGCCAGTATTAGGCCAATTAACTATAAGTTCCTGAAAATAACTTTTGAAAAGATCTGGCCTGCCTTTTTTGGCTGTCAAAAATAGACATGTTGCATAGTTTTGAGGTCAGCTGAATGTATTACTGAAAGGATTAGAATTTTTCCAAATTTTTGAAGATGAGTAAGAAAATTACCCTTTCCTTCAAACTGATTCTCTAGCAGCAGCAGTTTGAATCAATATGGTTAAAAGTTTCTATTCATCTTCATAGTTTCTGGACTGCTGTTTTTCCTGGTTTTGAAGCAGCAATCAGTGAGACTGTTGTAGATGCCATGTATCGTATAGACTCCTCTCCATACTCTTTTCCTCTGAGGCTCATGGAAAGCACATGGACTTTCTACCCAGAGATTTAACAGATGCCATGATCAATCACCTTGTGAGACCTTTGTGTATCCTGCAGAGCTCTTACTTTCTTACAGACTTTGCTATTCTTCATGCAATTATATCAGACAACTTGACATAACAAAAACAGATTTAAGGCCAAGGAATGAGATTGCTCAGTCCACTGAACCATTGCTTTAATTCCTCCTCACCAACCACCTGCTACTCTTTGCTTTATTTTCTTATTTTTCTGCACAGCCACAGGCTGAAGTTCATGCTTAGTCCAAATAACTCAAAAGAAACCCCAAAAAACATGAGTTGGACATTCCTAAAAAAGCCTCACAAACCTGCTTAAGCAGGCGCCTAAAATCTCAGTAGGATTATCACTGAGCTATCGGGTTTTACTCTAGGCTGACGTGATGCAATCTGGTGGAGGGACATCAGCCTTTCCAATCCACATCTTGCTGCCAGGAGTATTTCTGTCTAGTGTGCATCTTGCTTACTGACAGGGAAGCACAGACTCCTCACCAGCATGATTTGGGCACCAGGAGCACCTGGGACTGATCCTTCAGAGGAAACTCAGATTAGCAGCATCTGATATTCCATTCTTTGAGAAAGGTGAATGTTGCCTGTTTTTGTGCAAAGGAAAGTCAGCTGTATTCAAAGGCAAACCAAGTTGTTCTCTGTGTTTGAAAAACAAAAGAACACAAAAACAAGCCCTGAAAGCACTACAGCAAGCAAACAAGAAAAACTTACAGCAGATAAGGTATAGTAGGGCAACCCTCTTGTGGGAGATGAGACCTTTTGGATATAGTCACACAAACAAATAAACAAACCATAAAACCTGTCTGCAGTTAGGCAGTACAGGTTCAGTGATTACTCAAAAATATTTGGTTTTTGAATTCTCTCTGCTGGTGTCATTCTGCTTATGCAACACTGAAGTCTCAGAAGCCATAAAAAGATCTTATATCAAATACAAATGGAAAGCAGAGGGTGCTGTAATTCCCCTGCTGCCCCTGCAGTCATACTCCCTGAGATAGTCTGGAATTCCTCAGCAGAGAGCCTGAAGCTGCCATTTAGCTCAACTGATTATCCTGATATGCTGAAAATATTTATTCAAAATATTCAAATATAGATTTGTGATTAGTTAGAGGACAAGCAGGTTGTCAGCCAGATCATTTATTTTAATGTAATTTTTTCCATGTCTGCCACATGCTATGTGTAGGTAACTGGGAGCTGTGGTTCACCAGTTGCTGTGTGCAGGGTATAAATCAAGGGAAGCTCATTTTTGTAACTGGACTTCTCTAGGGGAGGCTTTTGAAGCTGCACTTCATAGCTGAAGTTTTCTGATTAAATCCAAGGGCCACCCAGTGTTGGGTACTTGGTGCTGCCTGGCAGTTAAGAGACAAAATACCAATGTTATAGTGCAAAGTGGTCTTGCAGGTGGCAGCTGACAGTGGGCTTGAGCTCATCACAACCTGCTCTGATTGATCGAGGGTAACATAGTTAATAATTCTGGTCTACACTGGTGCACTCACAGTTCAGAACAAGTAGTAAACAAATATCCAGGTGCACACCTCCTTTGCTCCAGGTTATCTACAGTTATAGGAATACCTTCAATTGAAGGTTTGTAATTTTAAAACCTACCCACTTCTGTGTAGTGCTGCAACCCATGGAAGTCGGAATCTTGTCTATTGTGGTTTCATGACCCAGCCCTCCTCTGATTTCCAGCTGATGTATTAAAATGACAGACAATGTAAAAGCTGTTAGAAGAACCAGTTTCCAGTTGTCTCATGATCATCTTTCTTTTCCCTGTGCTCATCACTGCTTTCACTAATCATCTTTTTATCACTTACCCCAAGTTCTCCCTCTGGCTTCTATTTGTAATCTCTTACTGAAATTTGAGAGTCAAAACTAAGCTGCTGCTGTTGGCATCTCTGCTGTCAACTTTGTTTCAGGAGTCTAAAACTAGGTGTGATCTTTGTCTTCTTGCTCCTTTTGAAGGTATACACCAATCATGTATCAATTAATTTGGTTAGCATGTACAAATTCCCTTCTTTTCTTTGTGCCCAAACTACCAAAATCTTTATCTGAGCATCTTTTCTTAAGTCCTATAACCTTCCTGCCCTCAGGATGGAGTTATATCTGACTGCTAAGTTAATCTTGTATCTCTTCAGCACCAAAAGGGGAAGTTTTTTCTTGCCTGCTCCCAACCTGATTCCTTCCCCTTCCTTGACACATTCTGCCACCTGCCAGACCCTGAGTTCAGCCTGACAGAAAGTTCTCTACTGCTTGTTGCTGGATTTGTTTTCTGCCTGTTTAGTGAGTTGAATATTCTGATCATGGGGTCCAACAAGCACTCGAGCCAAGGCAAAGCAAGGAGCAACATCAAGGAATGAGAATGTGGCAAACTGGAAGAATGTTTTCATGCTGAGGATTATGAGCCCAGCTCAAACTCCGCTGCTGAGCTTCAGCCTCCACTGACTGATGAGGCCTTGCACAGTCCTCATGGTGCATACCTTCTAAGCTTGTCTCCTTGCCTGTCACTTTGGGCACATTCCTTCTTATGTTCCTTTCTCATTTCAGCATATGAAGTTTAAGCTTCTTGTCTTCACCTTGAATGCCATCAGAGTTCTGCTTCTCTCTGTTATCTTTTCCTGTCCTAACCCATAACTTTAATTTTACCAATGATACTTTAATTTTCCACCCACTTGCCTTTTCTTTTTTTATATAAAGATGTGTGTATATATATATATATATATACATACATCTGTTTCATATTTACCTGTGTATGCAAAAGATCCCTTCCCCAGTTCATCAGCAAGATACTTTTTATGGTTTAGATGGGTAAGGAGAGTAATGATTATTTAGTTTAAATACTCTCCTCAAATCTCTTTTATCTTAAAGAGTCAATTTTGTGCAACAGGGATTATGTATCGCATGTATTTGGGGGCCGATTACACAGTAGGCACCTGACTCTGATGCTTGTACCCAAGCAGAGATATTCCATAACAACAAATATAAGTGAAGGAAGTCAAATAAAATGACATCTGTCTTCAGTGCTTGAAAACAGAGAATCATTGAAAGTGTTTTTTGAAGTTTGAGTTTTCTGAAAAATTATTTTGCATTTCATTGGGCTGGGTTTTTTTTGCCTAATCTAAGCAGCAGCCTGTGCTGGAAGCAGTGGAGGCGTTCCCATCAGACAAGTTTTCAAAATAGAACTGCCACAGGAATTCCAGCTGTCACCCTACTCACCATGTGGCCTTTGTTGGCGATGCTCTGGAGAGTATCTTCAGCTTCTCATTTAGGAGAGGTGGTGGTTGTCAAAGAAACCCCTCACTGATGCCTTGTTCCATTACTTGTTATATAAAATACATTTTTCACTGTGTATCAGATCAAAGCATGGGTGGTTGTCGAAAATAATTTTGTCAAGAATTTTGAAAAGAAGCAGTACAGGTACGAAAGAAAAGATGGACAGCATTCAGGTAAATTCAGATTTGATCTGGCCTTCATGAGGGGCAGAGCAGCAGAAATAGGGCAGAAGTTGAAATATGGAAGCTTCCATTCATAGTGCTCATCTCTGAGGCTGTCAGTGCTTCTGAGCAGGGTCACCTTAATAGGCTGGCTAAATTCCATGGCTGTCTTTTGTATATCCCAGTGTACTGTAGCCTGCACTATCTGGCAGTGGGGGTCTTTTGTATGACTTCCACTGGATAATTGTGAGTGTGTGGGGTCAAATATTTGAGAATATCCATCAGCTTCTTTCCCTGAACAAGGTAGGAATAGAGTACCAGCAGGCAGCTGCCCAGCTGGACTCTCTGTTCCCTTCTTCCTGACACCCCACCGATGGAGCCCACTATTGATTTACTGGTGCAATGTACTTTTATTTTTCACCATTTTATACCCCTTGTGTTGTAACTGATAGGCTTGTAAAAGAAGGAAGGTTTGCAACAGGAAGAAATATGTGTGATTAGATCAGCCAATATAAAATGAGGTCAAGCTTTCCAGTTTGTGTGCATTTCAGCAAGTCTGATGCAGATAACACTGGAAAACCATTATTCCCAGGCTCCTGATATATCTGTTGGAGCAGCAAAACAGATCTAGGAGTCCTTCACCCTTCTAGGGTGTCTCCCTCGTCACTCCATCCCTGCACTGACTGCTCCCTCAGAATGGGACTATACTGTAAAGACAGTGAAGTTCTGCAAGTCATTTTGAGGTAACCAAACAAAAAGTAATCTGTAATTATGTTAATGAATTAGTTCATCCCTTGGAGAAGTGATGTTACCAGAGTTTCAGTACCAGGAGAGTTGACAGATTGAAATGAAGAAAAAGCATTTGCAGCACAGAAACAAAGCAGTAGGAGATGAGATGCTGAGAGAAATGCAATCAACATAAACTTGGTGTCCCTATTTATTCTGTACTATTCAATACTACGTCATATTTTAGTCATATTTAAACCTAAATGTTTTGTAAATCTCCCTTCAGAGTTCAGAGTCAGATGTGAGAAGGAGTTACTGTTTTATAATATGTCTTGGGGAGGGGTAAATGATAACTCTGCTTTTTATTTATAATTCTCATGAGTTTGTTTTAGTATGTGGAGGTTGACTGGTTTCACCCCTGTATGCTCTCCAAGGACCTCGGGTATGCTGCACAATGTACATCACATGTTGGCTGTAAAGTCTGATGGCTGAGGAATTAAGGGTATTTCTTATAGAGCTTCTGGGGGCAGGCTGGTAGCTTTTGCATTTCTGGGTCTGGAAAGATGTGGTTGCATTCAGTCCTCTGATCCTTCCCTTATTTTTTTTTCTTTAAAGTCTGAAAGATTGAGTGTTTGCTTGAAAGCTCTGAGATTGGATTCTGTAGAAAGATCTGTCAGGGATGACTTTCTTCCCTATAGGCTGTATTTCTCTCCCATGTGACTGCCAGCTTGAGGCAATATGTGACAAACAGAAGTGTCTTGTTAATGGGAGTTTTCTTATTGTATGTGGTGATTGCTAGAGAATGAGCCTGATTTCTTCTTGTATTTCTCATGCTCTGATGTGAAGGTAGCATTTATGCCTATTAGATTTAGTGGTATTTAAGCCAAAGTACTGGTGTAAGAAGACATGAAAAGTAGAAGCTGAAGTTTATCATAATATGTTTTCTTCAAAATTCTTTGTTTCCTCTATTTCTGCCCCTCAGAGCTGGTAGTTGTCTCATACGTATCTAAAACTGAGACCTTCACAGCTGTGCAAATTGTGCAACAACCAACCATTTCAGGTGTCTAGAAAGGAAAGCTCCTTCAAGAGCAGGGCCTTTTTTTCAGAGTTAAAAAAAAGACATATTTAAAATTCTTCTGGCCCTGCCTCATAGCATGAGCAGCTGTCACCACATCTGACTGGGAGCCTGAAGGATTAGAAGGAAAAAACTTTGTCCACTGCAGGAAGAAAAGTTTTAAGCCATTGTGCCTAGTGGAAGGAACACTTCCTAATTCCTCTTCACCCCCTTGAGCTTTTTGTCATCCCCAGCTCTCACCTTGTCTATAAAATTTTCTGCCTTCTTGGTTCCTTAATTTTATGGAGATAATTTTGTTTTTCTAAAATGCTGTCTCCCAACACTTATTTACAGAGCTTCAACCCTGTCTGCATTGAGAGCTCCATTAAAAATTCCAGCCCAGCTCTGGCTGCCTATCCCTATCCCCCATAGCCACATCTCTGTGCTGGGTCTGCTTTGGGAAAAGAACTCCCTTATGTCTACCTGAGCAAAACCAAGGCAAAGAGAAACAATTTGAAACAATAATCATGGTGTACAGAAGGTCATTGTATTAAATGTGGTGTGTGTATCCTTTCAAAAGGATTTTTAAACTTGATTAAGTCAAATCTATTTATATGGGATGCATATTGCAGGTAAAAGTATGTCTTGCAGCAGAAAAGAAAGCCCTAGCAGCTCAAGCAAGTGGTTAAAACACTTAGAGCAGTAAGAAACACATCTTGTTGTGAAAACATAATAAAGCAAACTACCTAACTAGATTCAATCCTTATGTCTTCTTAATGCATGTAGCAAAAATAATTATGATTCTCTCTCTCTAGTTTTCAAACTTCAGGAAATAGCAAGTTAGAAGAAGGGAATATCAAGTACATACGAGATGGGGAAATATAGGCTTGAGAGGGAGAAGGTCTGATTTACATGGTTGTGTGTGATGCTGTTTTCTTAGTTTGCTTCTTGTAAGCATTGACAGCTAGCTTTCTGTATTGCTGTCCATATGTTTTGCTAATAATGCTGGTGGATTTGTGCTGGGGAAGAATTTCACTGACTGCACAGTAAGAACGTTTCCTTGACATTTTTTGGTGAAGCTTTGGCAAAAACATTTTAAATTTAAACTTTCATCTCAGACACTGCTGCTGTTTCTGCTGCTGAATTCAGAGTGAAACTGGCTTGATAAGAGTGGGCCAAATTCAAAAGTGAGTCAGTTTTAATTGCTAAGTAAAATAAAATGCAAAACCTAAAGAATTTAGACATATACTATAAGTAACTCAAGATTAAAAATTGTCTTTTAATATTGTAGTTACAAGATGTTAGCATTAATAACAATTATAGTAGTCTCATTAATACTAGCACAAGATGTAACTAATAATAATTAAAATATTTATTAAGTTTAAATTTAAGTTTAAGTTTACATTCTAATAGTTGTTGGGCAGTGTTCCTAGTTTGTATTTAGTAATATATGTATTTAAAATCAGTATTTCCATATTGTGCCACACTATTGACATTTACTTCTCTCTGACTTGCTGGTTACTAGAGATGTGGACATGTAGTGCTCACATAGTCAAACCTTACAGAGACTGAGGCAGTCTTCCTGCCAATGCAAGATGGTATTTTAGGTTGAGTGAAGCCTTTCAGGAGAAAATCACTAAATAATTGATCTGCATGTCTGTCTCAGTGAACCGTCATGCTCCACTTCACCAGTCTGTGCCTGGCTGAATTCACTGTAAAATGATGGCTGGAGCCAGCCAGCAGAGCCCAGGGGAGACAGCGGCAGCACCTGTCTCAACATGGACAGGTGGTACAGCTGTCCTTGCTCCACCAGGTCCTTGGGCACAGCTCCTGGGATCACAGAGGCAGGAAAGCTCTTTTGATCTACATCTACTTTTTTTATTTTCATTGCAAACCAAAACACCTCTTGTTTAATCAAGAAATGAGGCTCATGTAACAAACTAACCTGCAATTTGCTTTAGCATCTCACCTATGTCTACTCCGGCATTTAGAAGTTACTTCTTGTTTTTTTAAACTCTGATGGGGGTCTTATGCTGCTCTCCAAGCAGCAGCTGGCCTGTCAGAGCAGCAGGCAGCAGCAAAACAGCCTGGTGAGGCGTTGCAAGCAGTTTTCCTGCTGTTGCTGTGTTCACCAGGGTCATTCCATGGGGTCTGTTTCTGGAATGCAGGATGACGGCAGTGCTTATTCACCACTGGAAAGTATATTTGTAACATAGTTGAAGGGAGCAGCTGGTGCTTGCTGTGATCCCTGTAAAATTTATTGGCAAGGGAGTAGCAGTGAAAAGCAAGTTTCATGCAGAAATACTGTTTCAGAGACTCCATAGGTGACTGTGAGATTTCCTTTAGAAAGAAATATTTAGGAAAATATTTGTGTCCATATAGAAAATTTTCATAATGTCAAATTATTGTAGGTTTTGCATATTTATTTTAACCATATAATGCATTGTTCTCTGGGATTAATTAAAAAGATTATATCTGAGATACACAAGGATCAGTACTGAGTATCCTGCCATGAAAGGGTGACATGGAGTTCACTTAGCAGCAGCACCAGATCAACCTCTGTCCTTCCTTCAGCTGTGTCTTTCAGACCAGGTGTGTCTTCATACTGCGATGTCAGACTTGGGGTATAAGCTACAAGAGATGCTCAGTGTAGCCGGGGCACCTGGTCACTGGGATGGGTCATATTTGTTCAGCATTAGTGTCTTATAACAGGAGTGATGCAAGTTCTCTGTAGTGAGGACATAGCATGGAAGTGATTATGCAGCACAGTAATTACCTGGCATTGAATTATTTTATTTTTAAGAAAGTGTGTTCTGGACACATCTATGCAGGCTCTTTTGTAAGCCATAATGAGCTACCAAGAACGTTGCTAGGTCCGTCCTTCAGAGGAAGTTTTTCAAAGCAAGCATTTGCTAAGAGCTGGGCAGCTCAGTGCAAAACTGAGGCTACACAGATGCACAAAAAACCTCACAAAACCCCAAACCAACAGACAAAATATGTGCTTGCTGTGTCTGTGATTGATTTGATTCCAGTATCAAATCACAATGGGTTGCCATGAGAGCAGGCTCCTGTGATTCTTAGAGTGGGTAATTCATGTTGTCTCAGTGAGCACTTCCATCCAAATCTGCAAGTTGTGAAGTAACTTTGAGGAAAAACCTAAAGCAGTGCATATAAACCACATAATTTGTAAATATATATTTTAGGACTTTTCAAGAAGATTTATTAATTGGGCAAGACAAAATAAATTTCCCTACTTGTGAAGTTCCTGGACTTGCTGTTTATAAATTTATCACTCTGTAGCTACCATTTTATACTTAATGTAGCATATACACTCAATGGGCTGTCCCAAGACTCTGTGAAATGACTTAATGCTTCTTCATCAGAAAAGAGATATTAGAGAAGGAAATACAGACATTTGGTTTAGCATTGAAAAGAGTTCAAGGTAATGGAAACAAATAAAAGATTAAACCACAAGACTACAAATTATTGCTCAACTGAGCTAAGTGAAAGCATCAAATCTCAGAAGCAGAAATGTTTGTCTGTGTCACTGTTTTTTTGTTTCCATGATATATGTAAATATGTCATCTGGTGGTGATGTATGGAGGGGGTGGATGGGGAGAGGGTTTCACCAGCAGCCAAGGATGGGCAGGGTCAGGCTGCTGCAGGGGCTGGGCATGAGAGAAGGACAGTGCAGCATTCTCAGAATAATGCAAGTTCTTTGAAGGGTAGCTTTTACCCCAAAAAAAAAGGGCCTAGGGGACTCATTTATCTCTGCTGCTGCTTTATGGGGAAAAAAACCCCCAAATCCAACAAACAATAACCACCAGGGCGTTAGAGATGTGAAACTGAAAAAACTGTCAGCTCCAACGGGGCTCTCCAGATATATACACTAATGTTGTTCTGCTCACTGCAAACCTGTCTGAAATTACATTAATTAATAAGAATTTTATTTCAAGTTGTATTGACTGGTGATTTTTTTAATATTATATGGAATTTGGGGTTTATTTCCAGTGTACAAGGGGGAGATGAGCTTAATTTATTCAGCAGCCCATTAAGTACATAGTCAATACCCAGGTCCTTAGTTTTATTACTTTTGTTTTATTTTTTATATCTATGTATTTTATATATTTTTATATATTTATGTTTATACATTATATTTTAATTTATTTTATATATATGCTATATATTCTGTATTTACTTAGTCTTATTATTTTTATTGGAAAATAAAACACTACATAAATTTGTGATACTATTTTATGTTTATGGAATTAATACCTAAATTGTGTTATTTGGAAGACACTAGGGATGAAACAACAGGAGGTTCCTTTTCACAGCCTCACTATTTGCTCTCCCAGCCCTCTGGTCAATATGGACTTTTGTTGCCTTTTTTATGTTCTAAGTAGAGCTTCAATCTTGTTTCATTTTGGCCTTTTTTGCTTTTCCCAGAGCATTTCCACAAAGCCATAGACTTCATCTCCTTTCTACAGTGTTCCTCACCACCGCCTACCTTGTTAAGTTTCCAAAAAGTGTAACAATTGCCTGATGCAGTAGTTTTTCTCATTTTGGCTAGTTTGTTCCTAAAAGGAACCTAGCAATTTCTTGTTTTTATTCTGAAAGAAGACTACTGTAATATCCATGCTCTGCTTCTGTCAGGTTTTGTTAAACTTTTACAGTATTAACAAAAAGCTGTAATTTTTTTTAAGAAGTTCCTAATAATTTTTTTGTCAATGATCATCAGACACTCTGTGCTTGGCAGGACAGATGCAGCTGAGAATACAAAGAACCTGTGTATTCCCAACCTTCCTGGGCTAGGTCCCTTCATCTTCTCTGCTCCCAGTGTTCCAAGTCAGCCCTGGGCAGAGTGGGGCTGGGGAGCAGCTGTGGCATTGTCCTGCCCTTGGGCTGCCACGGTGTCCATCCAAGCTGTTCTTGCTGCTTTTGAACCGGTACTGCTGGGGCTTGTTAGTCCACTCCAGATTCCTCCGAGTGTCCGCTGTTCCTACTGGTTCTCACTACATGAGAACATTATAGAGACACAATCCTGCCCAGTTTAAAGGGGGTTTTGGTGGAAAAACAGTCAAAGGTTGCCATTCATCACCCCTAAGGCCCTTGCCATGTGTTTGTGTGCCAGCAGAAGCTCCTTGCTGTGTAGCTGGGAAATTGATGTGTCCTGGTCTGCCTTGGGAGTGCAGGGCTACATAGCAAAACAAGGGAAAACATGCAACTTTACGGGAAAAATAAGAAAAGTAGTTAGAAAAAGAAGGAACACAGAAAATCTGGAGATGAAGGAATATTTTTGTTTCTTTAAAACCATCAGAGTATGATTCACAGCAGAGTGTGCAGTAAGGTGTGACAAGTAATAGTGACAGAGGAGACATTAGGTCCTTCTGTATGATACAGAGTGGGGAAACTATCTTTTAGAAGATCTCAGGGTGAGATAGGATATTAGCAGCATGATGGAAATCTTTCCTGGTAACAAAACCTGCAAAGGAGAAAGCCCATGGGGCTTTTTAAGGAAGCCCATTTTCTGAAATGGAAGACAGGCAGTAGAGAGAGTGGTGATACATGAGAAACACTAAGAAAGAAAACTCAGTTGGGTAAAGAAACCATCTGACCATCTGTACCAAGAGAAGTGTGCACATGGCATCCTCTTTGAGAGACTAATCCCCACAGAAAGGTAGGGCTTGCCATTAGTTTCAGAAAAGTATTTGTTTCAGTCTGATTTTAAAACCTGTAAAACTTTTAAAACTTTTATATACAACAAATCATTGATGCTTAACCTGTCAGAGGTTTTATAAAGTAATGGGCGGAATTAGAAAATTTTAGACAGAAGACAGGAGCTGCCTCATTTCATGCTTTCATTTCTCTAAGAGATTATTTCAGTATCTGTTTTTATGGAATAGGGAGGCATGGGATGTCCCCCTCATCCTGAGGAGCTGAGCTCTTCTGGTAGCACCAAGCTTTTGTCCCAGCATCTGGTGGCAGGGAGGTTGTCACTGTGTCATGTGCTTGTACTTTGCTGCTGGGTGGAGCTGGAAGTGTTGCTCCCACAAAGAAAACCAGGGGGCTTGGAAAATGTGATTTGCAATTCCCCTTCACTGTAGCTCTTTTTATTACTGGGATTTGGAATGTGCTGCAGTAAGCCAGCAAGTTCTTAAAAATGCATTGCAGACAAATACATGGTTATACACTGGCCCAATTCCTTTGTTTTCCTCTGTGGGGTTGACAGTATTTTCTTGGATGCAAGACAGACTTATGCCCACAGGCTAAACTTCAGTGCCCTGAGACAGAAACACAAACTTTGACAAAGGGCTGAATAAGAAAACAGCCAAGGATTCCACCTCTGGGGCCCTTGAGCAGAAGGTCACTGGGCTGACACTTGGAAAGAGGTGTCTATGTGCAGTGTTAGCTGGAAGGTTTGTATTTATAAATAATGCAGTAACTGTGACTATGCCCTCTTTACTAGGGTTTTCCCCAGTGTTTTATGGACACTTATCCAGTCTCTTAATCAAATCGCTTTAACAGACTAAAGAAAACGAGTGTGACAGTGCAGAGTTTGGTGATGAGAATGACAGTAGATGGGCTAATTCTGATTAGCCTGGAGGTTTTAAGTCTGCACTAGAAATTTCTTTTTATCCTCTAGCACTGGGGGATCTGGAAACATGGAAAGATGTAATATTACATCAGTCATATAAATATTTAATGTGGTGCTGGAAGCTGTGAAGAAATGCCATGTGGAGATTCACACTAGAAATACTCTCTCTTCTGTAGTCTTCCCAAAAACATCTGCTCCTAGTTCTGAGGTTACAATGGTGAGCTAGATGGATCATGGTTCTTGACACGGTATGGCAGATTTTATGTCCTTATACATGTGTCTTTATACATATGTGTTGGCTTACTCTGGCTTGTGGCAGTGGTGTGTTTCCAAAGTGCTTATGGGTTAACAAGGAGGAGTGAGCAAAACAGCTGTTCTATTTCTCCACAAAGTTGATTTATTTGTTCCTGGAAAAGCTCTTCTTTGGGAAGAATGTCCTGTAGGAATTTTGTTTCTGAGTACTGTTGATTCTTCATTACCTGCTGCTTTTGACCAAGTCAGGGAGATGGAGCAGAGATACTCAGAACTGCTCAGGGAGACGCCTTCCCAAAATGCTGCTCCTGAGCACCTTTTGAGTTTATAGCATCGAGACATTCCCGGAGCCAGGGGAAAAAGGAGATTGAGAAAATAACCTCAAGATTAGAGTGATAAAAAAGTGATCCTCGTGTCACCTATCCAATCTCTGACTTGTACTCTCCCGTCGTGCTACGCCCAGCAAGCTGGCCCACTGCTCTGCTTTGGAAAAAGCGTGGTTACAAGTTGGGGCAGGTTAGTTTAGGCAACACTTGCTTTGAGAAGTCACTGCCTTCAGACGCCCATGCACACACCTACTGCTTTGTCCGTAAATAATTATATGTACATTAGATTACTCTGAATACTAATTATGTCATACATTTAGTAAATTTGAATGAAATTGTGTGTCCATGTTATATTTGGAAATGGGTTTGTTTTCTTTTTAAAGTTGAAAAAAAGGCCTGAGAGAGGCTGATTTCACTGATAACTTCTATAGTCCTCTTTCATCCACCTGTTCTGTCTTCTTGTAACACTTACGTGGCAAGAATTATTTCTATAGAATTTAAAATGCACCCAGTGCAGCTGCTCATCTTGAGCCACAGACATTACTGCCTGCAGGGCAGGAGGCAGCCTAAGAAAGGGCTGGCAGGAAAGCAGGGCACTTTATGAACCCTCCCTGTCTTGTATGCCAGCCATGCCTAGGAGAACCAGGGCCTTTGTATCACCTCTTCTTGTTTTTCCTACCTGAATAGTACATGCAATGAGAAATATTCTGTGTACCACAAATAAGTCATAATACTTACAGGATTAGTGTCACGGCGAGGAAGAGTTCATCCAGTTCTTACCGATAATCGGAGAATATCTTCCTTATAATTCATATGGAGAAGGAGGCATTTCTGAGTCTAATAACTTATAATAAAAGGCAGTGATCATGGAGCTTACAGCTCTTAAAATATCTGTCTCTGCCAGTGACTCACTCCATGGCCCTAAATGCCCCCCAGACTTCAGCTTCCTCCTCTGTCAATAGGGGAGATGAATACTTACTTGTGTTTAACTGCAGAGATGATGCAAGACTTAATTAGCTATGTTTGTTGAGAGCTCTGAAAATGTGGAAATGTCACTGCTCTTGATCGTCTTGAGTAGCTGATAGCCTGGCTTGTCAATGTGTTACTGTCAGGCTCCTCTTCAGAAGTGAATGGGACATGTGAAATCTCCTGGGTTTGTTTGCCTGCCTCGGTGCACAGCTGAAGCTTGGCTTTACATGTCTAAGTAGGTGGACAGAAACTTGGTGGTTTCAGGAAGGAGGGTCACATCCCACCTGCTCCTGGATGCACCAGTTCCAGGTTTCCTCTGAGGCCACGTTAGAGGAGGTGCTATGAGTGGCTGCCTCCTTAGCCTGAGGTTACATCTGCCTGCTCTACAGCTATGTTTTCTCTTCTGTTTTGTTAACATGACAGCTATTAAGAAATTATGGCTCCTCTGGCAGGACTCTGGCAGCAGCTGTACCAGCAGAGAGATGCCTTGAACTTAGAATAACAAATCAGAGAGAAACATCATCAAAGGAGAAAAACTTCCATGCCAGTGATCAGGACCTTTCAAAGCATCAGGTTTTTTTGTAGTTTTTGGGGTTTTTTTTTGATGAGGCTCTGCTCATTCAATTGGGTTCAGCTCATTCTGAGCTCTCTCTTCCTGGGGCTCAAGCAACCCCTGGGGAAAACCCTTGTTCAGGGCTGGAAGGTTAGGCAGGCTGCAGGAGGGAGAGGACTCTCTTCCATGAGCTTGTCCTACCATACAACAGTGAAGTTTCACACACCCAGGATGTAAAATGGTTCTCAATGAACACTCTGGCCCAAATATGGGCAGTTTTTCCTATAGATGTACAGGGAGAAAGGAACTAGAAACATGAGTTTTAGATACAACCATAGACCTTGACATTTCTTCCCACCACTGTTATATAGAAACCTATGTAACATTTTGGAGCTCATATTTCAAATAGCTGATGCATTTCATGTCCCATGCAGTTCATACATTGCCCACAACTTCAGTGCTGTTCATTAATATGAGGTTAAAGTCAGACTCCTTTGCAGAACAGGTGGAGTAACTCTGTGCAAGTCACAGAGGCTTTCAGTAGCTGTAGGTTTGTGGTCCATGGACCTCTGAGGTGCTACCACTAAGAAATAGCAAGTAAAAACCTACTGTCAACAAGGTCTAAATTTTCATGGAAGCATCAAAAGAGACATTGATAGTTCCATGGGGTCTACACACTGAAAGGGATTGAAACCACTAAAAGTTAAGTTCCCTTAAGAAAGGCAAATGGACTGTGTGTATCAAGCTATCAAGCACAGATGGCCCACACAGAGAAACGCCCAAGCAAGATGAAATGGTTACAACCTAGAATTAATCTTTCTGTAGTTAACCTCGTGTAATTTTGTGGTCATTGAATTACAGAATAGAAAGAAATGAGGAAAATGCCTGGGGCCAAAGTACGATTTTGGTGATAAGTGATTTGGAAGTAATAATAAAAAAAAAAACTTTGCCATGCCCACCTAAATATAGGTTAAGAAAATAAAATGTACTACCTATTGCATACATTTTGACAAAGTTAAAAGTATGCACACATAATTAATTGTCTTGGAGGTTTTATTTAAGTGACAGTAATGAGACTTGCAATTCTGTACCTTTCTTTTAAAGTTGTATGAGCATGTCTGTACTTGAAAAATGTTAACAGGTTTGTTGGATAATCTTGCTGTGATTGGCCAAGTTTTTATAAGCTACAGCCTGATCCAGTTTGAACATCTAGATAAATATTAACCACTCTCAGGCAGAAAATCAATATCGGCTTTATTTTGGTTTCTTTTTCACTCTGTGACTAGCCTGCCACAGGTAGGTCATGCTACCCTTCCTACCCACCTCTAAAATATAAATATATATATACCTTCCCTCAGCAATTGACAAAATGAAGACTTCAAATGGTGACCTGGCAATTCCTCCAAGGTACAGTGCTACGTGACACACACAAATATTCATCTCCTGACTTCTGTGAAAGAGCGGAAAGGTTCTTTCACAGAACTCAAATTTATTTTTACAAGAATGCAATGCCATTGCTACTGCCTCTCTTCCCTTCTCCCTAGCAGGCCAACATTTCTCTACCCTGCTGAAGATGAAATTTCCATTTCTATCTTTCCCATGTCACCCTAAAACTCCTGTGCTGCCCTTGGCCCCCTCCCTGAGCTCACTCTCAGGCAGCAGTTGTGGTGGGCGGTCGTATTATTTCAAGCTGCTCAGGCTGGAAAACTTTGCCAGAGTGAATCATTTTGCCTTCTTATTACTGCAGTTAGAAGCAAGCCAAAACTTGCCATTCACAAGGTAACTTTCATTTTGTTCCCCACATTGTTTCTTTGCCCTTGGCTTCCAGAGCTGAGGTTTTTTTCTCTTCTGCCAGCTTTGCTTAGATCCAAAAACAGGCTGAGTGAAGTAGTCACTAAAAGTGTCTGAATTCAGGTTACTGCTAAGGATCTTTACTATTTGCAGTTATCTATCTTTTAAACATGTTGGACTCTTCTGGTTAACATGAACAGTCAAGTTCAGTGCTGTGGGTTATTTCACAGTCTGATGAGAAACTGGTGATGAAATCAGGTGTGTCTGTGGCACAGTCCTGTTTATTTACAATCAAAGTCTTGTTTTCCACTACTATAGGGTAGATCTTAAGCAGCAACAGTTTTTCAGATTTAAACCCTATTTCAGGCTCACTAAAGCTTATTTGTGAGGCTTTTTCACGGGTCCATACATTCTTATATTCTTCTATTGCTTTGTGTCTCAGCTGCATGGACTTCCAATCCCTCTTCATCCAACATTGCAAAATAATACTAAAGAAACTAGTCCTTTTACATGGGTCTCTATTTTGGGTAGTGATACATGGAATGAAAGCTGTATCTCAGAAAGCAGACTTGCAGCTCCTCTTCCTATTCAGCCCACTTGATTACAGACATTAATATGGTCATTTGGGAAATCATTGCATTTCTAGGAAGAGGTGAGAGCAGACAGGTAGGGCAGACAGTCCAAAGCCTGTATCCAAGTTGCTTTTGGCAAGAGGAGATTTTGGCCAGAGAGAGAGATGTTAAGAGGAAGAAGAGAACTGGTCTTATCAGCCTCAGAGATTATTGTTGCTCTCTGGGTTGCAGGAGAAAAAGCGCATGCCTGAGGTTGGGGTTTCGGGCAGTGAGGTGTTCAGCTGTATTTTCTCGAGGACACTGGTGCCTTTCCAGGTGTCCTTCATCATCAGGTGAAATGCTTCTAAAAAATGACTGCTGAGAATATCTGCACTGGTGGAAGCTGGAAACATAAACTGGATTAGGCAGTTTGTGGAACAAAGCTCTGGGGCCAGAGGAACATCTGCCCCCAGGGAGGGCAGGACTACCTGGATGTGTGAGTTACTCCTGGGTAGGCAGTGTAATCCTCAGAGCAGATATTCAGATATGAATATGAGCTCAAGCCTCAGGACAGTGAGCCGAATTTTCCTGCAATGTGAAGGCAATCAGACTCAGGATGGATCCGTTCTACTCCACTGCGGATGATAAACATCATTTGGAAATGCGCTCTCTTATAAGTGAAGGGTGCTGGACTGAAGGCTTTGTCACGGGAACACTTTTACTGAAAATGACCACCAACACTCTGCTGTGGCTGATGAAACTGGTAACTCTGATGTGTCTTATATCTCACTTCAGAAAACCTTTGACTGACTGTTCCAAACAGAGCCAATGGCTGGATGGTGTTCTTTGACTGGTGGAAGCTCCAGTGCAAAAACAAATATATTCTTCTTCTGCCCTTCAGTAAAATCCCCAGAATTCAATGATACAAAAATATACTGCATTTCATCTATTTGTTTAAAGTTTCCACAACAATTATCAAAATACTGTGGGGCAAGCCAAGAAATAAATTATGTTTCAAATAACTATCTTGTTTCTGGTTAGTAAGATATCGCAATATGCAGTTTCCCCCAGGCCTTTCCGGAGTTTGTAAATATTAAAAAAAGTGTATTTTTCTCCAAGAAAGTACAACAGAAGACAATTCAGAGCTGAGTTTTTGCCCTCCACTAAGAAGCTAATGGTGTCCCTGGTTTGATGTATAAGAAAGCTTATTAATTTCCTTAGCTGTGGTACTAAAGATATATTGAATAATTTTGTGTGCATGGAAGTGCTGACTCCACAGCAGAATAGGCATACACCAGCAAAATTATGCTCTTAATCCTTTTGCCTCTGTACAGTACTGGTTCTGTGAAAAGAAAACTTTGCCTAGTCATTAGTGCTGCGAAACAAGTGTGCTAACAATTATTAAATCAACCCCCCTCCAGTCAAACCAGTAATGTTTTTTTCCACTGCGTTAGAGTAGACATAAAGCACTACACAAGTGAAATCTAAAGCAACATCTTCCATGTCTGATAAGTCTGGCACTTTTCACCATCACTAAAATTATCTCCAACCTCCCACGCACTAAAACAGAGCTTTACAATTAGTTCCACAAGTGCCAGTGAGAAGAGTCTCCTAATGATGCCAACAGCTACAGTCGAGTTTATCCTTCTGTATTTGCAGAGACAAGGGTTGGATCCTTCCTGCTTCCACTTGTGCAGCCTCAGGGAAAGGTCTCACTCAGCCCATATGTTCAGATATTTGGTTTTGTGTCCCTTCTGTGGGCACTGTGATTATAGGGGAGCTTTACCTTTTCTTTAGTAGCTGAAGAATTTTGAGACCACAGAGGACTGTAGCTTGCTGCAGGGATGGCTATTTCTCAGCTCTGGTGATTAGTTGCAAGAAATATTTAGAGAGGAGCAAACTGCCAAAGGAGAAAAAGGCTGCATTTAAAAAGATGAAGAGAAAGAGAAATCATGGCAGCGATGGGAGGCCAGAGCTGCAATGTTAGCAAAAAGAAGCTCCTGCAAGGGCTTTATGCACACAGCTCTCACATCCCTCAGCCGAGCATGTGTTTGTGCTTGTATTAGGGATGAAAAGATTTTTTTTAGTAAGCAGCTTTGAATTATTGAATATATCATGGATCAGTATACATAAAGAGGAAACAAAAATAGAAGAAGGAATATAAATATTGCATAAGCAATACAGAAAACCTGAAAAAATGTCAAAGGGAATAGGTGAAGTTATGATCTGATGAAACAGAGAAACATGCAAAAGTTAGAAAAGTCATCGTATCTTAAAAGCTTGAGACATTAAAAGAGACAAGAAAGTATATTCAGTGCATAGTAATTAAAAATGCAAGAATGTGCCGTGAATACAAAGCTGTTCTGTAAAGATGGGCAAAATATATAAAATATTTTCATGATGAACAGCAGGAATCTGAATTCCCAGTCATCACAAGAGAAGAGCAAATTCAGGTAATAGCTATATGCAAGACAGGGTGCCAGGCAGTATGGAAGAAGGAAGAGACCTACACATAATAGGTTTTTTCCTGTCTGAAAAAAACCCTAATCTTGAACAGGTGCATGAGCAGAAGGATCTGACTGATGATGGAGAGGATGAGATCAAACCAAAAAAGTCTCAGGAAAAAATCACTCCCTGCACATGTCTTTCTGATGAGGCTGTTATTTAACCAGTGGGCCTTGTGGCAGAGGTGCAATCCTAAGCAAATATTAGGAGTTTAAGTACTGACCTAAGTCACGTAATGTACGAGCAGTCACATTGACTACCTTACCTTTACCAGTTTGCCCATGTACATGGCATTAAAATATGCCCATGTATAGGCATTCAAATCAGCCATTTCACTGTTAAATTCAATGCTTACAGTACTGAGCTAAAAACCGTCAAATTATAAGGTAAATTTGTATAATACACCTTTTTCAATTTTTTGATACAACCTAGGTGGTTCAAGCACAGAGAGAGATCCAAGTATATGAAAATATGCTGAGACATATTCATTTCTGGAATTAATACACTGTAAAAAAACATAAGACATTTATACAATATTGTTAACAGGAAAAAATGTTCACATACATTGATTGTAATGGGGAAAAAATGAAGCAAACTTAGAGAACAGGTGGAAGCAGAAGTCAAGTATACACTAAATATGCTAAAAATTCCGACTAGATCTAAACCAGGTTGAGATCTACAGATAGTAAGTGGTTAATATTTAGTGTTTCAGAAAATTTGGATGGATAGACTCAAATGGATATTGGATAGACCCTCAAGCATTGCTAACACCTCTTTTGCCTGAACCATGCTATTCAAGGGGTGTGAAAGGCTCTGGCCGGGTCAGAGTGCCTGTCTGTAATGGCTCCCCACGGTGCTGAAAGAAGCAGGACAAAATATCAGAGCTATTAATCTTGGAAGACAAAACCAGACACCCTGGCAGAAAGGGCACCCTCACGGAACGGGCAGCCCAAAGCTGCAACTAGTGACTGCTCTGCCTCCTGCCATGGACAAGGACAAGTCAGCAACACAAAAAGCAGCTCTTGAGCTGCTCCAGTTTAGTAGCTGGGATTTTACTGTACGTTGGCTGTTCAGGCACCTTCAGACAGTGCGAGTGACACTGCTGTGATTCAGAGTGTGTCATCTGCCTGTGAAGTCAGTGACCTGCAGGAGAGAGGGGGAGAAATCCCCAGGCAGGATAAACTCTCCAGCTTTAAGGTACCTGTGTCCATTGCTGCTGCACTTTGCAACAGCAAGAGCTGAAAAACATTAATTCTCTCCAACTCCCTGCTTGGTAACTTTAGACTTTGAAATCTATTTCAGGCGGAAGAGTATAGAGAAAGCAGCATTCTTATTTCAAGCTGTGAGCTGGATAAGTATTGGATTCTGCAGGAAAAAGGTTAAAAAACTTAAGCAGTGTATTGATAAATCTTGCGAGAAAGAAAACACATTTGCAGAACCCCATGTCAAACAAATAGCCTACCATGTTACCAGTTTAACAGCTTAAGAGGAAATTGCTCTCCCTGATAGAAAATAGTTGTTTCACCCCAGCAGATTCAAAGGATTGAATTTTTGCAACAAACTGCCTATACGTAATTAAACTCTGTTGGCTTCCCTATGTGCTGGTTTTGGCTGGGGTGGAGTTAGTTTTCTTCATAGTAGATGGTATGGGGCTATGTTTTGGATTTGTGCTGGAAACAGGTGAAGTTGTAATTTCTGTGGTGTGAGAAAGACAATTTTTGTGTCCTTGAGAGCAATTACAGCTCTTTGGATATAATGCACTTGTGTACCAGTATCAGTGTTTTATTTCCGCTGTCTTTTTGTATGAAGCAGTATCCTGTACTAGTGATTCTCTGTACTTCAAGTCATCAATCTGAGACATAATTTATTAGTAATTTATTTGTAATAATTTTTTTTTCCAAAAGAGAAAATAAACTTTAGATAACTTATTGAGATATATATATATATATCACACTTATATTCCATATGAAGGAAGAGTTTTTAAACCTAGAATAAACTGAAATCCTAGAACAGATGACATGATAGATGGACGTGCAGCGTCAGCTGGATTAGTGTGGAGCCACAATGTGAACTTCTGGCAAATTAGAAGGCTCCTGAGTTGCTAATTCCAGCTGCAGGAAGATTGGTAGAGCTAATCTTGTCCATCTGATCTATCTGTTTTGGTTTGGATGTATGAATTAATCGGCTTTAAATTCTTCTCTCAAATCCGAGCACACAGCCCCTGCTGACGGTAGCAGGACCTGTGCTCAGGTGTGGTCCTGAAGACCATTCTGTAATTGTAATGTGTGGGAAATCTTGGTTTTTAAAGACTCTCCTAAGTGTTTCCTTGAGCCCTGGAATGTCAGTTGCTGAAGGGCCTTTTTGCCCAGTGAAACAAGACCAGACCTGAGAGAAGACTTCTTTTTGGCACTGAGCAGTGGCTCTCTATATAATAGCTGCTCTATTGCTGCTCTTCGAAGACACTCCTGCAGCTTGTTCTAGTCCATGTGTTACCGTAGTCAACAACAGATTAAACCCAAAAGATTCTTATCAAGTTTTTTGTTGTCCTTGCTTTCAGTTCTTCTCACCTGTTTCACCTTGATGGGCCTGATATCCTACCTCTGTCAGAGCTAGTTAGTTGACTTTGTATGGGAGAAGACAGCTTGGCTTTGATTACAGATTTTGAATCTATGCAGATCAATTTAAGCTTTTGAGCTTCTTCTGTGAGGAATTAAAACTTATGCTGTGTAATATTGTACTGAATTTTGGAAAACCTACTCATTTACTGTCATTTTTCAGTCTTGAATAAAATAGATTACTGCTGGCATGTCACAATCTGTCATGTATTTTAGCTCTTGGGGATTCTCCTATTTCATGTGAGTCTTCCTTTTTACTGATCTCAGCAGCTGCAAATACTTTTAAGCAAGACAAGGAGGGAAGACAATAAAAGGATGTGAGATGGAAAGAGAAGTGGGACTGAGTATGGAAAAGAGAATAAAATAGAGGAAGAGGAGGGGAAGAAAGGAGATTTTGAAGTTAATGAAGGGAAAATAAGAGAAATTAAAGAGTGAAACAGGTCACTTGTCACCTCTTTCTGATTACTTTTTCTTATTTTTTCTCCTCTAAGTCAAGAACTATCTTAAAAGCAGTGTTCAAATTTCAGCTGTCTGCTTTTGCCCCATTCCTCTCTCAAGTACTTGACTCTGGTCATAGCATGTATTTGGAAATTTTTGGAAGTTTTCAGTGAGTAGTTCTGCAGCAGCAGTGAAGGTAACCATGTGTATCCTGGTCACACTCCCTGCAAGGAAATGTGTAACTCATTCCCTGCTGGTCCTTCATGCTTTGACACTTGCCTGCTGGCCTGTGCCCTAGAAAAGGCTTTCTGCAGGTGCTATGGGACTTTGCTCTGGAGCAAATATTTATGCAGGAGTGATAGCATGTGTTTGCACCAGGAGTGTATTTAACTCCATGGGTAACAGAGATGAATGTATTCCAAGTACATGTCTGTATTTTTATCCTTCTAAATTCCTGTGCAATTGGAAGGTCTCTGCTGTAATATCCTTACCCCATGCAGTCCTCCCTGTTACCATCAACACAGGGAGAAGCTGAGCAAAGGATGTATTTACCTTCAAGCTTTATCAGTGTTTTCCTGTGAACATCAAGATAACATGCTTTTGAAGGCTGTGATACTATCCCGTGCACTTTCAGTCCAATGAGGATGAGAACAGGGTATAAAATTGAACAGAGATCCCTGAAGAGGAACACCAGCTGAGAAATATATTCTTAATATGTTTATAAACCACATGAATAGTTTACGTGGTAGAATATATGTTCTATCATGTTTTGATAGGCCTTTTGACTAACATATCCCATGGGTGTTCCTCTTCATGTCACAGGAAAGTATTTTTTCAAGAATGCTCATCAATAGATAAAACCTGATAGTGGCAAATAATTTGGCATAGCTTCTCTTCAGCAAATGGGTTCCTCTGGCAGTATCTGAATTTTTTCCAGCTCTAGCAAGTACTTGACAAATGAGCCCACTACTGTAGCTCTGTGTTGATATTGTTTATTCGTTATTTGGGTAGAGTAGATAAGGCCTGAGGGCTTGATTCAAAGCCCACAGTAGTCAGTGAAAAGACTCCACAAGCCTTTTTTAGTCACTGGAATTCTGTATTTCATGTTTCAGAGCTTGGAAATCTGTGCCAGGAACTTCATCAATAACTGAAAGGCTGGAAGAAAAGCAAAGAGCAAACTTCTGGACAGGCAGAATGAAAAAAGGAGAAGGAAACCATCCAATAAATTCATATCAGAAACAAAATGTCTCCAAGTAGCTTTTATAGGTGAGGCTTAAAAGTGAAGTAACCTCTGACATTTTCAAGGAAATACCAGGCTTCTAAAAATTTTAGGACAAAACTGAAATGGACATCCTAGAGTCTTAAAAACATATATTCTACAAGTACCCTTTAGTTCGGTCCTCTGTATATTAAATACCTAGATTTCTGATGCTGCTTTTAAATCTCTCAAATTCTGCTGTTTTTAACTGTTTTATTTTTACAGTTTTTAATAGTGGCTGGTAATTGAAAAGTTCCTGCAAGTTTAATTTTACTAATGATATGCTTATATGTTTGTGTTAAATATTATAGGGCTAAACAGCAATGACCTCTCTATTTAGATTATCTAGTATTTTCCATGGTGGAAAATATCGTGTTTAGTTTTTAATTTTTTAGTTGTTGGTAAGCTTTGATCACTGAATGCCTGAAGCAGCCCTTTGAAATTGGTCAGGGATAAAATTGTGAATCTGTATAAGTGCCTTTTCTTTGTCCTGTGAAATTATGCAGGGATTTTCTGGTCTCAGCTGCTGACACTCAGTGTTCCCGTTCTCCATTACCCTTTCCTCTGTAAAGCTTGATGAAACTATGACTGATGATGGACTTTGCGTATAACTAGCCTCACATCCCCAAAGAAAACCCTAGGTGGCTGGAGTCTGCAGGACAGCATCAGTGGCTGCAGAACAGCTCAGTGGCATGACAGAAGGTGACAGATCATTCTCCTCCCAGTGCAATCCCTGTGGTGGGCATCACTCATGGCAAGCACAGATCTACAAACTCTCCATAGCCCTAAGGGCAAATAAAAGGAGCTGGCCAGCTCCAAGGTGTGACTTGATATGTGCTCTACAGTACAGGGACATTCAGAACCCAACCTGTATTATTATGTGAGTATAATTCTGTTCAGCCCACAGCACAAATACAGTATGTGGTGTGAGAGCAGGCTACAGCAACTGGTGTGAATGTTTTCCTTAAGACATTGCATAGCTTTAGCACACACAAAGACTATTTTGGTATCTCCTGGCAATGCCGCTTGTGTGCTCTGGACACCCCCAGTAACTTTACTCTTTTCATACAGGTTATGTTTTTCACTTTTTGGACCTCTAACGATTCTGAGTCCTTACCTGTGTATTGCCTTGAAGGGCCCACATCAAGAAGTATCTCAATATATTTTAGTTCAGGCCTTCCCAGATCTCAGCTCAATATGCCATTAGTTGATATAAGTTAGAGAAAGCAATTCCAACTAAACAGTTCCATGATGGCTGAAAACCACCAGAGCATTATCAAGAAAACTGTTCAAAATCCTTGAACATAATTCTTTTATAAACGGCATAAGACCAGTATAGATACAGAAAAAAATAGTGAACTTATACTCATTCTTTAGCCCAAAACACCTTCCCACTACCCGAAGTTGCTTGAGCAAATGTTGGAGTCCTTGGAAAGGGTAACAGGCTTGTGGTTTTTCTTGAAAATCATACACTGTTCTTTGCTACAACTTCCTTCTTCTATTATACCACAAAGAAAGTTCTTGTCTTCCCAAATTTGTGTGTCTGCATCCCCTAAGTCTAACATTAATGTATGTGTGATTCTGTAACTATCTTTTACTGATGTGAGGGCTTTTCAGTCCCCAGATCCCAGACCCTTTTGAGAAGTTGTAGAAAATAAGTTTTTATTCAGTTTCTTTTATTTTTCTTTCTTTTTTTTTTTTTCTTTCAGACCAAAGGTAGCCACAATAACTTAATAAGCTTTAATGATTTTCTCATTCATAAAAGAAAATTATGGGAAACATTCCCTTAACTCCTTTGTGGAAGAACCAGCAGTATGGCAGGAAAAGAGTCACAAAATATAACAGCTGAGAAGTCAACCCACTCCTACAGCTAAAAGGTTATCCATGGAAAGAACTCAGTCACAGACATGTTTACTTTGATTAGATTTCTGCCTCAGAGTAAAATGTAAACAATTCAGAACTTTAAATTCAGATTTTTGAAAAAGCAGTTAAGGGTTTACCTAATAACTCAGCAGAAGGGTTACAGCAGGTAGCTATCTGAAATCATTAAAACCTAGTACTGTTTGGTATATCCCTAAGGCATTTTCACAAATGGCACTTTTTAAAAAAAAATGTAATTCTTCAAGGAATACTCTTGCTCTTCCATTTGACACTGGTCTTACTACAGAACTGAATGAACTTTACTTGGCTTAAGGAAATATCTATATTTAAAATAGAATAAACTTAAAAGATACTGTACATGGAATCGGTGCTTTCTCATGAAACCAGGGAATATCTGTATGCCATGAAAAGACTACTAAACCTGAGCACATCCAGAATTATTCCATAAAAATTCTTTGAGGTAGAGTATACAGGTGGGATAAACTGTGAAATAGCTCTGGAAATCAGCATCATTCCAGTGTCTGAATATTTTAACATTCACATAAAAAAGGTTTTTGATAATCTGCATTTAATTGCAAGATTCTCACTCCCTGCATGTTTGCAGTGTCTATGCAGGGGCTTTCAACTGGCTGGCTGTTTTGAACAGAACCTGACTAGTGATAGTTGCAAGCTCTGATTCCCTCCATCCCATGCTCCATCACCTACTTCTTCCCACAAGACAGATGATGTCTTCATGGAAATCCTCCAGCAATGTACCATTAATAAATGAATTGACAGGTTCTGTGGTATGTTAGCTCAGGAAAGCTCAACATCCAGAGCTAAATATGTGCCACCCATATCGTAGTGTGGATAGGAGTTGTATTTTTGTAAACCAGAAACTCTTGCCAATTCTTCTCCTGATTAGTATAATCCTTTTCTCATAATCTCTTATAATAATGTTTTATATTTCATTTATCTTACATAATTAGACCGCATACAATTTCACAGCCTTGTTACATTTGTTTTTTAAAGTTCATTCTTCCTTTCAAGGAAGAACAAAACAAACAGTATATGTGGTAAATTTTATTTAAAATGTTTCCAGAATGATGTATGTATAACTTGTGTATCTAGTGGGGAAGAAACTCAAATCTTGGAGGTTCTCATTCCTGTTAGGTCTATCACTATCCATGTTCTAGTCTTTAAGTTTTGGCCTTAAATAAGATCCCAGGATAGACTTGTTTTTGTGTACTTCATTACAGAATTTTCCCGTGTCACACATTTAACAGAAAAACTATCAATATTTCTTTCTAAACTGTTGGAGTTTTTTTCCAGGAGACTGTTAGAACAGCTGGGAAAACTGCCAAAAAACTTGTTAAAGACAGTAAGAGCAGGAATTAAATCACAGAAAAACATGAAAAACCTGTAGCTGTGTTTGAACAGCGGAACTGTTACTGTTGACCAGCAACAATATTAAGCTTTATAAATAAAGCAATATCAAGTTTTAGAGCAGTGTGGTAAAGCTTCTAACATGCAACATGATGTTTTAGCAGATAAATGCAAATAACAACTGAAATATAATGTGGAACATTACAAAGTCTATGCCATTGTAAAATTTTTGTTAAAAACAGTCTGGGAAGAGCCTCTTTTGACTTCACATTTTCACCATCCTTTCTGCAATTTTCTTAGGTGATGTATATTAAACCAAGGATTTATGGCTCTTTCATCCTTTCCCAGCAGCTCTTATGATCACCTAGAAAGTACAGAAGCAGCAGGTTAGAGTACATTTTCATCTTTTTCCAATAATAAACTTGATGAGCTATGGCCATAAAACTGCAGAGTGTACTCAGTTGTCTCAGTCATGAGCTGTAAACTGTTTACACCAGTTTTATTTCATTTCTGCCTTCCTGAACTCCCACATGCTGCTTTTATTCCACACAAGTGAATATTGGGGATATGACAAAATATAACATGCCAGGTGTGCTTGTTTCTTGCCTTAAAAGACAGACTATTTATCATATATAATTCAGATATATTAATCCAGATAACTCAGATGGCTAATGGTAATAAAACTGGCATCTAAGCTAAAAATTATCTGTAGGTCAGCAAATGGATTCTTTGATTTTGTGAGTGTCCCAAAGCTTTCCAGAACTGCAATTAATATAGAAGGTTCTATGGATTCCAGAGAAATTGGACAATATGCATGGAACCAAATTAATATAAACTGACTCCTCCATTTCTGTACTGGAAACTCCTAAGTAGAATGCAAAGGGTTAGGGATGCCATACTCACCCTTGACTTAACTGGGCAATAATTTTACCTTTGATGTTTTAAAAACATCATTAATTCTACTCCTTAGGTCTGTACCTACTAAACCGCAGACAGCTTTGCCATTTGTATCAGGTTTGAAGTTCTTAAAGTTACTAATGCTATTGCTAAGGGAACAAGAGCAGACTGCCAGCTGGGACAGCTGCTGAGCAGGGAGCACCAGAGGACACGTGCTGAGTTGTCCGGTGTTATAGAAGGATGTTGATATTATGTGCTACAAAGCTTACTTGAATTTCACATCTTTAGGGCTGTGTATAAGTTCAGGAAAAAAAACAAAACCTAACAAACCAAAAACAAAAAAAAAAAAAAGAAAGCTTCTTTCACTGCCTTCCTGTCCTCCAAACTCTGCTTTTACTCTAGTTAAATTGTTTCACCATTTCTACACAAAAGATATATATTGCCAGGCCACACTGAATGACCAATTAACTCTGCAATTCCATTGTCCTCAGTGAAATCCGTGGAAAAAAGTGAAAGGTATCTATAGACCCCTATGACTTCTGGCGGCTTTGCGGAGGAGACTGCTCAGCGGCTCCTTTGAAGCTGGTGTCACTGATGATGCACCAGTTTTTGCACAGTGTTGGTCCGGTTGAGTTAACAGATGCCCGACAGACCAGGAAGACCATCTGATTTCAGCCGTGCGCGGCGGCTGCGTCCCCGGACACCGGAGGAGCAGCAGACCGCCGCGGTGTCCTGCCGGGCACCTTCTCCGCGGTGCCATGCCTTGCTTTCCCGGGACCCGTGCACCTGAGGCAGGGCGACAGCAGGCAGCGCCCGGGCAGGAGCAGCAGCGGTGCCCGTTCTCCCCAGTGCCCGAGCCGGGGCCGAGAGAACAGCATTTCGCGGGGCTCCTTGTGCCGGTGCGACCCCGGCTCCGCATCCCCGGGACCCGGCGGGGCAGAGCGAGGCGGGGGCAGCCACACCCCCTCGGGCTCGATCGGGGCACTCGCTCCGACCGTGCGCGGGGCCCTCCGGTTCCCCCGCCCCGTCCGCGCTGCCGGCACCCCGCGGAGCCGGCCGGCTGCCCCCGCCCCGCCGCACCGCCCCACGCCTCCGGAGCGGGGGCCAGCGCCGCCGCCCCGCCCGCCGCCGCTGCGCGCCGGGGCAGGAGCCGAGCAGGTGGCCGCGGGCAGCGCCGCGGCATGTGAGCGGCCCTCGGCCCTCGGGAAGGCAGCACCGGCCCCCGTCCTGCGCTGCCCTCCCTTCCCCGCACCTCCCCGGTACGGCCGCGAAGCCGGGGCGGAGGTAGGGCGCCCGCAGCGGCAGCCCAGCGGCGGCCGGGGGCTGAGCGCCGCGCCCCGCCGGGGGACGGCCGTGGCGGAGGGCGGAGGGGAAGAAGAAGAGGAGGAGGAGGAGGAGGAGGAGGAGGAAGGCTGCGCGGGGCCGGAGGGACGCGGGAGCCCCCCGGCCGCGCAGGATGAAAGTCACGGTGTGCTTCGGGAGGACGCGGGTGGTCGTGCCCTGCGGGGACGGGAACATGAAAGTTTTCAGCTTGATCCAGCAAGCGGTGACCCGGTACAAGAAGGCGATCGCCAAGGTGAGGGGCGCGGGGAGCGGCGCCCGCGATCAATATGGCGCTTCCCGGAGTGGGGAGGGAAGCGAGGGGGAAAGTCCGGGCTGCCCCGCGGGGGGGAGCGGCGGGGGCGGGGCGGGGGGCGGCGGGCGGCGGAGCCCGCGGGGAGCGTGTGCCCGGCGCCGCCGCGGGGAGCGGGGAGGGGGGCTCGGCCCCTCCGCAGCGGCCAGCGCGGCCCCTCCGCGGCTCCCCGCGGGCCCCTGGAGGGCCTCGGCCCTTTGTTCGCCGGTGCCTGGCGGCCCCCGGGGGTGTCGGTGCGGGGGCCGCCCGCACGCGGCCGGCAGCGCAGCGCGGGGGGCGGCGGTGCCGGGTCCGCCCCGGGGCGGGTGGTGGGGCCGGGGCGCCGCGGGCCGGGCGGGAGCCGCCGCGGAGGGCTGGAAATCCAGCTCCAGGCTTCCCGGCCCTCCAGGCCCGGCGGGGAAGGCGGTGCGAGGGGACCCCGCCGCAGGGGCGTCCGGCGGCGCCCCCCGGGCCACCTCCGCGCCGGGCCAGGCTCCGAGCGGGCCGCAGCAGCGCGGCCGCCCGCGGCGCCTCCGCGCCCGCCGCGCCGCGGGGAGGCTGCGCTGCGGGACGGCCCGCGGTGCCCCGGGGTGCGGGGAGCGCCGGCCCGGCCCGGCCCGGCCCGGCCCCCCGCGGGGCTGAGCCCGACACCCGCCCGCGCCGGCCTCCCGCAGCTCTGTGTTGAAATCCCTGGCAGTTGCAGACTTGGCTTTCCCTCCACGGGCAACTTGTTGGGCTTTGGGTTTTTTCCCCTTACTTTTTTTTTTTTTCAAAATTTTCTTTCTCTCCTCCCCTCCTCCCTTTCCCCCGCCCTCTCCGTACTTTCTTGTTGCTGCAAACTTCTTTTTAATCAACTGGTTTGTTGGGCAGTATGACCATCGTTGGTTGAGAACTTCAGCAGTGCCGTTCCCCTTTCCTGTGCCTTATCGATTCAAGAAGTTTGAATGTGCTTCTCCCCCTTAGCCCTTCTGAGACATTTTACACTTCTGAGCCTGGAAGTTTTGCTTTGGCAAATGTAGACTTCTAGGCTGTCTTGAATCATGCAATGGAAGGAATATTGTGAACGGTTCATTAATTGGTTTGAAGTGATTCCTGAACAAATTTTTAAAATCAGTTTTTTCATAGAGAATTCTAGATGCTGGGAGGAGAAAAGTAACTGAGTAACCCTCCCCACCTGATTCCTGAAGAACATGGTTTTGAAGACAGCAAACATTCTGATTCTGGCTGGAAAAAGAAAAAAAAATTATTCTCTAGGATATGGCTGTGGCTGCATACCAGCTGTCATTCATATACAGCAGTTAAAGCACATGGCAGTCTACTTGCATATAGGATACTGGGGCAGAAAGTACCTCTCTAGTTAAGGTAAAGCAGTGAACAGTAAAGTGAGACTGTGGAACACGTAATGCCTCATTGGGCCATTCGGTGAGATGTGTTTGTAACATTGGTTCATCACTGTTGCAGCATTAAGAAAAGGAATTATTTTGATGTGTTTTGTTCCAAAACTGTGGCCCGTGTAACTCCTGTGGTATGGACTGCATCCTGGCTTCCAGCTATTAAGTCGCATTAAGGGATGGCAGTTGCATTCTGCAGCATAATGTTAAACCTGGGAGGGATTGAAGTTGTAACTGCAGGAGAGACACAGCACAGTCACTAGATAAAGGTTACATCATTGCAAATTTCATTTCAGGAAAAAAGTGGCCCAGCTGTGGAAGCATGGGAAGGAAAAAAAGTAGCTCTGAATGGCCATGCACTTATTAAAAAGGCAGTTTGCAGAGGGACAGCCAGACTTTGACTGGCCCTTGGTATCAAAGGCTCTGCATCCTGGATTAAAATGACATGGTGGTTTTATTTATTAGTATTTATATGGTGGTTATGCTAAATGCCACTGGTATGGACTTGAGGTAGCTGCAATTACTGAGATTGTTTCTATTATATGGAAATTCCGTGGTTGAAGACAGTAGCAGTGTCCGTGGGCTTTCTCTGAGTGTTTTATATGGTCACCGTCAAACCTTAGTTTTAACTTAAAATTGCTGAAGATTTTCTGTGGTGATGTCTAGTTAGTAAGGAACTGGATCTTATAGTAAGTAGGTTTTGTAAATAGGTGTATAGTGCAGTTTGCTGTGCTTGCAGTAGAGTAACATAGTAATTTTATGGTTTGGATGTCAGAATTACACAGATGACTATTTTTGTAGCAGTTAGATGGTTCCTTTCTGTGCTAGTGTAGCAGATGAGCAAATCTTCACTTCATAAAGCCACAAGAAAGAGGACAAAGTAATTCCTAGCTGAAAGGATTGAAAGTATATGTGCCCATATGATCTCAGTCTGGCAGCTTGTGTCAAGCTAACACTGAAATCTACTTCACCACCACTATGCTCTTACGGAAAGAAGTATATCTGGTGGAAGATTATTCAAAATATTTGAATGTAGTTTATGGTTTTCATACTTACAGGAAAACCAGCATTTCTCATCCTGCAAGAATGTGTGTGTCTACTGTATGAAGCAGTTCCCTCAGGAGAGCTCCTTGAGAACTGAGTTGTCAGCCCTTCCCAGGTTACCTCCCGCTTTGTCACGGTTTCCCGGTTGTGATTAGCAGTAAGTGATCTGCACAGTGCACTTCTGATGTCCCTGTGCAGTCGTAGTGAGGCAGCCCAAAACTGTGCTTGTGGTATGCCAGGAGTGAAAAACTTCAAAATTTGACCTCAGTGTTCTCGCTTAGTATTATTGAGGTTGAAGAGACATGTCAAGAATGGAAAAAGTACTTAGGGAGAACAATCCACGAAATAGTAAGGTTCTTCTCTCTGTAAAACTTTAGGAGTTCAAAACATAAAGATAACACAACTGCAGGTAACTGCAGTTAGTGCTGTGTGCTATGTCTTTGATCAGGATTCATAAATCTGCAAAAATGAATTATGGATTAACACCGCTGACAATGCTAAGCCTTTGTGTGTGGAATTAGTTATTAGTAGGACAGGCTGTGTTTAAAGGCTGGTGTAGGTAGTGTGTGTAAATTTTTCTGTTCTTTTGCTTTCATTCCAAGACAAGTTTTGTGTCTGAAATATGATGCATTCTTTTTGTAGTTTGTGTTTGTGGGAAATGAACAAGCAAGTGATAAGAGATGTTTGAAATGTCCACCTTGTTAAGGGCAAGTAGAGTCAGCAAAATCGATCATGCTTAATGAAACCCAGTTTTCATGGGGGCAGCTAATGGTGCACTTCTGTGTTGCTGGATGGACTGATGCAGCCTCTGGCACAATCTCTGCCTGAGTCTTAAAGGAGTACAGCTTGGGCAGGGGATGGCTGGCCAGAGGAATGGTAGATGCATTTTCCAGACCCTGCTGGTCAAGGGTTGTGAACATTTGGAGTTGGTGTAGTCCTAGCAATTAAATTAATGATTAAAAGCTTGCAAGAAGGTAAGAGATTTAAGAGGTTAGGTCAGCTGTATCTGAGTGGCTTAACATTGATGGCAAGAGATGATGGCCTGCACCAAAAGGGAGAAAGCAGACAGGCAGTTGAGATGAAACATGCTTATCAAATATTGAACTAGTGTTAAAAGGTGGAAAATTATTATAAAAATGATATATGGAAAGGAAGTAATTCTGCATCTTGTAACTTTGGTTTGATCTAGATGTAGCCAGAGATATTTGTGACTTTTTATGTTGACTTTTGACTGTCAGCATAATCTTTTGTGCTTTGTTTTTTGGGGAGGATATGGTAAGCATTTTAACTTACCTTCTTTTTCTTACAAGTAAAAATAGATATGCATAAGCAATGGGTAGATATAATTAAAAGAAAAAAAATAAGTGATGTAAACGAGCATGGTAAGCAAGAATACAAAAGAGGAAATCGTTGATTTGCTGGAGTTGTTCATTGTCACGTTCAGTCCCTAGAGGCATTGTTTGGTCTCCATGATAGTTCAGGCTGATGCCCTGCATATCATGAGCTTGTAGTGATGTTCCTAGACCTTATATATAACCCTCATTTTCCAGTTAAGTTAAAATTAACTTATTTTCCAGTTAAAATGAGTACATTAACAGTTTTCCTGCTGAATCCTGCTGATTTTAATAGAGGTCTTGAGACACCTTTCCCCTCTCTTGCCAAATGTTATAGGAGATGCAGTTTTGTGGGAGTTTTCATGTTGCATGGAACAATACTCTAATTGTTAATTTGAAAACTGCAATGCACTAATATTTGTGAAAAGAAATTGTAATCTGGTCTTTGATAGTGTTAGAGGCTGTTGCTGATAAGAGACCAGAACTCCAGGAAAGTTGGCAGTGTAAGCAAAGGTAACAGGTGTCAGATGACCATATTCTCATTTAATTTGTATGTTGGGGGCTTAGGCCACCCAGAGCTTAAAGTTCCATCTCTTTGGTAGGTCTGACATTCATCAGCAGGGAATTGTGAGGGAGGAAGGTTGTAGCCTGAGTGATTGTGTTTGTGAAGCTGGCTTTTTTTCCCCTGTTTTTGATTTTATTCTCCCCATTGCCAGCTAACGGGGATTATTTGCTTAAAAGTCAGTTCTCAGACAGCCGGTTCTCTGCCAGGTACACAAGGGCAGCGTTGATACAAGTTATGTTCTGCTGAGCAAACAGTTGCACAGTTCCTCATGACTGTGTCACTGGGGCATCGTTTGTAGAGCCTAATACAGGGGTGGGTTGGTATGAAAATCTGCTGATTTTACTTGGGCTTTGTATTGTTTTTGGCTCATTCCCTCCTTGAGCCTGACCACTAGGTTTTTGCCACGGGCTTAAATGGATCTGCCACAATGCCCATTCAGTGACCCCTTTGGCAATAGTCGAGGGCAGCAGTGGCTAAATTTAGCATAAAAAAGATTTGAAGTTCTTTTTGTACGTGCGTGTGGGTTTTTTTTCCTTTTTCAGATTTGGATTTCATTTTTCTTTATGTGCGAATCTCAAGCCTTTTTTAAGTAGAAAGAAATCTTACATGATTTTTACAGAAATTGTTTTACAGAAATACTTCCAGAATATACAGGAATCCTCCGTAGGATTCGCAGAAAGGAACCAAAACACCAAAAAATCCCTGTAGCCCCTGCTGCTCAGTTGGCTATCAGTTTAGTTCTAGCTGACACCCCCAGGATGATGTTTCTGGGCTCTGCATTCAGTGTTGGCTGGGTAGTATTTCAGTGATTTACCTGAGGTCAGCCAGGATTCCATGGGACTCCTGGTAGTTCTCTTGAGCTGGCTCTTGACCTCTTCGGTGGTGCTGGGCTCCCAACAGCGGCAGTGAAACCCAGCTGATGGGTTATTCTGCTGAGGTTTGGTAAGCAGCAGTGGAGAGATGGTAATTTAAGGAGGAAAAGTACTGAAATGGGTCATGATTGCTTCATATTTAGAAAGCTGCTGTGTGATCCTGCAGGTGTGGTGCAGGAAATGCGAGGCTACAGTGATAAATTCTCTCTGCTCAATATGGAAAACTTCCTATTAACCTCTTCTCTCCAGTTCCCTCTGTGTTTTCAGCCAAATCAATGGGTTTATGTCATTGGCTCATCTGGAAATACAGATGACTCTTGCACACATTGTAAGAGAAGTTGCAGGGTGAAGGTAGAAATGAGCCTTTGGAGCGAGCGTGGCAGTGGCTGCGGAGGTCCCTTGTGTGGGGACTTTGCTGTACAGCAGTGCTGTGCCCCAGGGCACCTGTGGCTTGCAAGGCAGGAACTGCACAAGCCCTGCCATGCCCTCTCTGCCAGCTCTTGCCCCAGTTCCGAGCCATCCCTGCAACAAGGGAGGAGGCTTGTCTTGAAAAGACCTGAGGGAGCTGGACCCCTGTGATTTGAGCAAGCTGGCACTTGGGATTATTCAAAGCTAATAAAGAAGACTATATTCTGTAGTGTTTAAAAAGAGGGTCTTGAGCAGTGGACAGTGTGTAAACCTTCAGCTTTGAAGATGATTTCAGGGAAGGATGTTTGTGGTACTGCTGAGGCTGCCTGGTGTGAGCAGCACCTATCTCCAGCTGGACAGGATGGCTTTCAGTTTGGCATTATGTGGTTTCTCAGTGTTTCACTATTACTTAACAGTGATCAAAGTGAAGTGTGTGTTTGTGGAAGAGTGGCTTGAGAGTGATTTCCCCGTTGAGCAAAGCACCATTCAGCTGCTGAGCAATTCCTGTAGCTCTGATGGGAGGGCTGTGGAGGAGCCTGTGAAAGTGCTCAGCACATTTGGGGAACAGTTCCTGGAGGCAGTCTGGGGTTTAGGGAGCTGCCAGCCTTTCTTCTCCTGGGCAATAGCCTTCCACCAGTGGAAAGCCATCTGATTCTCATAGCTTTTTACACTTGAACTTCACTTATAACAGTCACAGATGTTTTAGTTCTGTTATAAAAACACCACTGGAAGTAACACTTTCTCAGTTATACCAGACTATGACATCTTTTGGTTGTGGCACATTTAATCCGGTAAAGTAAGATGGAGTAAATGGGGAAGAAATGCTGGGGATCTTAGTTATACAGAATACGGTTCATGTAGCTTTAAAACAATTTCCTGGTTCTTCAAAGGAAAACAAACCTTTTCATCCAAATATAAATTGAATGGATAAAACATGCAACAATGCTGAACCAGTGCTTATGTATATTGAAAATAAAGTGGAATTCTTCTAACATCAATCCAGAATATAGCACAGATGTTCTCACTCAGAAATATTTTCTGAGCAGTAAGAAAATAAAAAGTGAAGCAAAAAGTATTAAAAAATTCTCGAACATACTTTAGGGCATCTGTGCTTTATTTTTATTTCCTCCTTTTTAATATACATTATATATTTTCTTTGTTTCTTTGAGGTCATTTTGATGTAATGCTCAGCAAGTCTGGTACTGGAAAATGGATAAAAAAATACCAAAAACCAAACTGCCTTTGAGCTAAGTTACATAATCCAGTGGGGCTGTTTAAAAAACTGAGAAAGTTAAAAACAGCAGCACAGACATACATAATACTCGTTGAAATGACTAATATTACTGGTGAAAGATATGAGTCAAACTTTAAATTGGGGAAAAATAATTTTAAATTAACAGCAAATATTAAGGCCTTTTTTGTTTTTGGGAGAAACACAGTTTTTCTTGTTACAATATGTCAACAGTGTCAGGGTTTTTTCTCCTGTGGGTATTAGTTATTTTCTCAAGTAAATCCCAGATGTTTGTTAAATTTTTAATAATTTTAATAATTTTTTTTTTTGTTTTTTGTTTTTTTTTTAAATCAGGTAGCAGGTACTTGTTGGCAACATTTTTCTACTTCAGTTTACAGTGACAAAGTGATGCTCATTAAAGACCATTTAGTCCCAAACAAGAAGGAGAAATGCATTCCTGCTTTCCTGCTAAAACTCTTGGACTGCATCCCACACCCTACATCTCAAGCCTGGGATGGTGCAGGAGAAGAGGAATGAAAACCAAAAGAGTTTCTGTGCAAGGGGATGATCCTTGCTGCCCAGGGGCAGAGATGAGCATCCCCCGGAGCTGGGCCCTGGGGTGCTGCTGTGTTCCTGCCAGAGACCATGTTCTGGTGCTGGACAAGTTGGCTGGGGTTGTCTCCTGGATTGTTGTGCCTCCAGGACAGGAGGCAGGACTTCTGTGTTAGGACTTCTGTGGTGACAGAAATAGGCCTGGCACAGAAGGGAAATGACTCTGGACAGAGGGATGGTCTTCTGTGGGGGTGGAAAAAAGGATGGGATGTCCTTGGAGTTTGGTGAAAGGAAATGCTTTTGAGGTATGGAGGGATAGCTATGACTCCTGTTGTTTTTTTTTTTTTTTTTTTCCATGTGAGTGGGAAATGGGAGTTTGCATGGAAGCAAGACACTAATGCAGTACATTAGGTAGAGACAAACAGAGAATGCCAAAGATGGGAAGAAAGGGTTAACTTGGTGCCCTGGAGGCAAGTGGTCCATTTAACAAGAGGATGAAAAATTGACCTCAGTGGCACAACAGATATCACCCAAAGGCTTTATTTTCAAAATAAACCTGTGGAATTCATTGTAGGAAACCTTTCTTTCTGGGCAACAAGCTTAGTGAAAGTAGTGTATCCCTGATTTGGTAAGGAAAATAGACTCTGTTTTGTAAGAGCAATGTCACATTTTTGGCCATACTCTCCACATTTGCTCATGCTCAGCCTGCTGCTGTTGCAGTGAAATTATGAGTTCGTTGCAGGAGGAGCAAGATGGTATATCATTAGCAGTTTTCTTTTTAAGTGGCAACATTTACAGGATTTTTTTTTTTTCCGGGTGTGCATGTCTTTACAGAAACAGAATAGCAATTTAAAATGTTTCTGGTGTTGATGTTGTATTACTAAGGAAAAAAAAAAAAGGTTATGTGGGTATAAAGTATTTTAAATGGAGATAGAACTTCTGGGAGTGCCTGTATGTTTGTGTGTGCACCCACTTAGGTGTTTTCATTTGTTTGAAGAAACGTAGCCGCATTTACTAAATGGAAAAGTAGTTTCACCTTACCCCATCTTTTTTGCATGTGCTTTCAAAGTTGTTGAGTTACTCTATCTTCCCCCTAGGCAAAGGCCACATAATGTTTTTTTTCTCCTCTGTTAAATGTCAAAAGCAATATCTTACTTGTGAGAACCTTGCAGCAATACAGCTCTTTGTGCGTGTAATGAGCAACTTCATTCCAAGTTCTTGAAGATCTGAACAGGAAGGAGCTGAATTCAATAAATATTGGAAAAATTACTTTTAGGGATGCTGGAGTGTCTCTGAGACACCACACATCTGAAGGTTTTGTTGCTGTAACAACTTAAATGACAGTTGAAAAACCCCAATAAATTGGAAGTTTTTGAACCTTTTGCTTCTTTAATAGGCTGCTAAATGAAATAACAAAGCTTGACTTAATTCAACCTCTCCAAGAACCTGTTGGACCATATGTTATTTGTGTTGTTTTAAGTGTGCATTTGTTTGTGCTGTCAGTTTGCCCCTCTGCCTTCCTGTGAAGAGCCTGTGCCTGCAGCTGTGAGCACCAGGAAAGCAGCCAGCCACCAGGTACCAAAGGAAGAGTTTAGACAGGAGGGCTGTGGTGACCAGCCATTCCTGGTGGATGAACTCTGGCCTCAGCACTGTGTGCAGCCTGAGGAGGGAAGGGATTGTACTCACCTTGAAATTGTCTCTGGCAGTAGCAGACTGCTGGAAGACTGCTAGCCTGAAGTGTTAGGCTTTGCTAAAAGTTAAAAAGTGTTGTGCAATTATAGTAATTTGGAGAGTATTACCATAGTAGGAGAGTAGTCATCTCTGTACACCTCAGTGATTCTGCTGGGTGTTTCTGGTTTTTGCTATAGAGATGGGTGCTGGGTAAGAGAAGAAATGCTGCTGCTTTTGCAGGGAGATGAGGGGAGGTAGCCCAGCAATGGCTGTGGCTTTCCTGGAGTGGGGGAGCGGCTTTTGCAGGGCTCCTGCGAGGGGTGTGTGTGCGAGGGGCTCAGCGAGAGGCAGCAGGTCCGGTTTGCATCAGGGTGAGGCTGTGCCCAGGGTTAATCCCTAACCTCTGACAAAACTGCTGCTTCTCTTGTGGCATTGTAGGAACGAGGTGCCTGGGGATGGGGAAAGGAGACCCAGCACGAGAGACTCCTCCACCCTCACTCAGACAAACTGAGTCCTGTTTTCTGGGAATGGTGCAAGTTCAGAGCATTGTTGCCAAATCCTGTATTGAACATTTTTTAATGTAATTAATAATACTAATTTGAGAAGATAGGTTTGATGGTTTTTGCTCTCACGAGTTTTTTTTAACAGGAGCAAGAGCAACCTCTTTTTAGTTTTTCTTCAAATGAAAAATAGCATAAATAAATGCTGTCTGTAATAATCCTGGAAAATTTGAAGTCTGCACTAAGAGATATCAAGAAAAAGTGGGCTGGCTGAAGTAAAGTAAAGCTTTTAAATTCAGAATACTGTGTTAGCATAGGCTCTCTTTGTAAAAAGGCCAGTTAATGCGATTTTAAATGACTATATGTATGTATGTATGTATGCAAAATATTTGTATATTTAAGAACTTCTATTTGATGAGAAAACTATATTTTCTGGACTTAACTAACCTGGCCTTAAAAGGAAATGTTATGCTCTGTAGGTAAAACAGGATATTTAACTTGTGGTTATGTTAGGCAGAGGAGTAGTCTCCTCACCCTATACACAGTGATCATTCAGGGACACAATCCTTTCTTTGGTAAACTAAACTCAGCTGTTAATGTGTGTGAAATGTTACTGTAATCAATGTCTTAAAAGTCTCTCCTTTATTAGCATGGCTGTTTGAAGTAAATTCCTGATGACCCTTTTGTTGATTTTGCCTTGCCATAAAATAGCTGTTGTTAGCTGGAAGCCACAGGTAATGAACATCTTGTATCGTATCTTTTGGTGTTTATGGAATATTTAGCTGAAAAGGCTTCTGGTCCTTACCCTGTCTCTGTGGAGGTAAGAAGTTTCTTTTGCTGGTGAAATTCCTTAGCTGATAAATGGAAGCAACAGTGTAGGGGAGTTAGCTTGCACAAAGAGCTAATTTGTGCTGAGTTAAATATTCTTTTGCTATTTGAATATGAGGTAATTAGCTTGAATGTACTGCTGTTTACCTTTTAACATCTGGAAAAATCTAAACAATCTGATGAAGGGAACTGTATCCTAAATCTACTTCCAAAAGATTTTTTTTTACAGTCATGTATTTCAGACTTGACTAAATCTACTTTTTGTGGTAGTGTTTTCCCAGTGGCCAGTGACCTGGGAAAAAGTGCTGAACTAAATGGTCAAGGAAAGGTTTGGGCAAGGCTCTAGTGCTGTCCTGTGGGCTATTCAGGGTAATCAGATAGATCCACATAATTGTCCCCTTTCTAAAACTGCTGTCAAGGTGGACCTGTAAATGCTTAGGCATGCATACTACTCTTCTCAGTTGCAAAAATAATCACAATATTTGCCAAATCCATCCACTGTACTTGAGTCCAGGTAGTATAAAATGTATTTTATTCTAAATTACCCCAATTTCATAGCTCAGAACTTGCTTGGTCTTATATCGGAACAAAATAAAAAGGCTTTTTAAATTTGCTTTATGTGAAAGTTATTAAACTATTTGGAATCTGTAAATCATAATAGCTAATTTTGTAAAATGTATGTCTTGTTTTCATGGAATCATAGAGTGGTTTGGGTTGGAAAGGATCTTAAAGATCACCTGCTTCCAATCCCCTTGTCACAGGCAAGGACACCCTCCGTTAGACTGGGTTACTCAAAGCCTGATCCAACCTCACCTTGAACACTCCAGGGATGGGGCACCTGCAGCTTCTCTGAGCAGCAGGGAAGTTGCAGATTTTATGGGTTTTACGGGTGGTCTGTGTTTCCCTTTATAAGACCATGTATTATGTCTGTGATTAGACAGTGTGTAAAGGCCGCTTTAGCTCTAGCAGCCTTCGCAAGCTGCTTCTGATTCAGTGAGCCAGTGTTTTGTTGCCTTCTGAAAGACTTTGTTTCCAAAGGTTGGTGGATGCCAGAGACATGGTGAATAGAGAGAATTAAGACACAATGAGTCCACATTTTTTTCTTGATCAGTCTTGGGGATTATAGTTGTATGTGATATTGGGAAAAAAACAAAAAGTTTGTCTGTAATTAATTAGTGTTTTAGAAACATGTTGTTTATAATTCAGAATTTTATGGTCACTTTTTTCAAAAAGTGTGCTGTTGTTTCTGAACTTCAGTGTGGAGTGTGATAATTCACTTTGTGTTTTGTGTTACTCTTCAGTGTAAGGTAGAAGCTGAGATAGGAAGCAGAGATCTGAACTGGGTTTATAATCAACAGCCCTTTGCAGCCTGCCTTTCACCTAATGGGCTGCTAGGGAAGCCAGCCTTTGGGGAAGATCACTGCCTTTGGGTTTGTGCACTGTGCCTAGATGCAATAGATAAGAGCGTCAGTTCTTTGCAATTGCAAATTGTGTATTTCTCAGCATGAACAGCAAATCAGAGACAGCCTGGTGCTGCTCACTTGCTTTGCCGAGAGGGAGGGGCTGTGAAATCAAACACTGAGTTCAAAGATGCCAAGGTCTGTCTGTTTTAGCTTTGTGGCTCCCCTCTCCCTCTTTCTGAATAAGTAGGACTACAAATACAGCATGATATGTAAAAGCAAAGCTGTGGAGCCTTCCCCCCCCCGCTTGCATCTTTATATATAGTTCATTCTGCAGATCAGACTGTCACACCTGCTACCAGCCTCCTTCAGAGAGCAGATTGCAGCCTTGCAATTTAAGTGCTCCTAACATATGTTGGTGATACACCAGCAGGAGGACAAGGCTTTTAGCTTTGATAGCTTTCCCAAACCATTCTGCTGGTTTGGGAATGTTGTTAAATGGACAAGGGAGAAACAAAATAACAGAGTAATTTTGAAAAAAATACTAAAGTAAAAATGCAGGATAAAGTGAACTAAAAGCAATCTGCCACTTTGTTTATTTTTTTAAAGCATGTATTTTAATACATATGCTTGGTATAGAACTCCACGAATAAAACTTTCCCCTTTGTGTGATGACTTACTCTGTTGGTCATTGCCATGGTGTTGAGTTTCCACATCTGTATCCAAACTCACTGGTGCTGGCTTGCTGTGTCCCATTGCCAGGCACCAGCTCTGTTACTGCAAGGCAAGCAGAGGCTCTGATTTATGATGAGGTTGGGCTGCCATGGTATATTCCACCCTAGTAGATGAATAGCTTTTATAACTTGCTTTCATTGTAGAATGAACTACTTCAAATATCCTAATTTTTAACATGGAGGTAAGGTTATGCATTCAGGTTGTGCAAGTTGTTACAAAAAACTGAATGTTTTGTGTCCCTATACAGTTAAAAGATTGACTAACTCAGCTCTAATTCAGAAGTCAGAGCATCTTCAGAGAAGTTTAATGTGGCTTGAGTAATACATTGTAAAAAAATGAGAGGTACTTTTTTTTTGTGAAAACTATTGCTTAGTTCATTTTAGCAAATTTCCTGGTGCACAAGAGCCCGAATTATAGAAAGAGATATATGTAGAAGTGAACAGGAGAGACTAAAAGTGTCGTGGTTCAGATTTAAGAAACAGGTACAGTGTCTTTTGGTTCCTTTCAGAAGCATTGGCTGAATCTTACAGTGAAGATACAGGAAATACCTGGTTATTTTTGCTTTCCTGATGCTGTGATTAGAGAACAAAAATGTATGTATCAATGCGCTGCTTCTTCAGGTATGAAAGAGGGGCACAGAGTAGAAGTGGGCTGCTTTTTATCACTGCTTCCTGAAGACAGGCCTGCATTAACTGGAAAACTGTGTAGGTTTATTCCAAATAAAGATGATGGTGCATGGGATTGCTCACCTGGGAGCAGCGTAGTGTATTCCCGTGGCTCATTCCCTACAAGGACCTCATTAACTGCATTTCACAACAGCACAATGTTAATTGCAGCAAGTGAGTACTGGCATAAAGTCCTTCTGTGGTTTTCTCTGCATCTTTCTTTGACCTTAGGAAAGAGAAAAATGCTGTACTGGTTGTCTGTGCTGCAGCAAAGCTGCGATGCACCCATCAGTTGTAAGAGCATGCAACTCCCAAACTATCTGCAAGGAGATGGCTCTTCAGCACCTACTTCTCTTAACAGGGCAATTTTCTTCTTTGCTTTGCCACATTTCCCTTCAAAAACAAAATTGGCAAACAAATGTCATAGCAGGAGATTGGCAAGTATGGATTTATCCCCGCAGGGTGCATAGAGAAAGAAGGCACAGGGGGTCACTGCCTGATCCAGGACCACACAAGCAGTTTGGAACCAAGTTGGAAATAAAGTACTAACCTGCTGACTCCTTACTTGCAAGACTGTCTTTGCTCTCTAGTAAGGATGTGGTAAAATGTTACTGTACTTAGTCCTTTTCCTATTCTGTAGCTCAGACACTGTATGAAAAGACACACCAAGCTTCCCAAGCTGGAAAGAGAGTAGCTTTTGGTAATTGGCTGTTGGGAAGAAGGTATTTTTGTTTTAGAAAAGTGTAGAGTCCGTCATGTCCTACTGCTTAATAATATCTGTTTCGTAACTAATTTTTTTTCAAATTTTGTTGAAACTTTCATATAATATCTGTCCTTGACAGAGTAGGATATTGATTCCAGTATTGTTTCAATGTTTGCAACTTAGAATGTAAGTAAAGGAAATGCTTATGTTTGACTTCAGTATGGCTATCTAAAGTGATTTATGAATACTGATTTTTTTTAAGTTCAGGTGACACACTGAAGCCAGAGGAGGTCTGTAAGTGATTTATTTGGTTTGATATGAGAAAATTGGAGAAGGGGGAATATTAATCCATGATAATACATTTTGTATCTGTTTTTAATTTTTTTTCCCTTCATTAAAGTTCTGAAGTATTCTCTTAATACAGAAGTGTTGTAAATAAAGTGGACATGGTCAAGAAATCTGGGCAGTTGGTAAGTGCTTTAATAGTGTTCAGCTGATGCTGGTAAGAAAGAAATGCCTTCATGCTTATGCATTTTTTTTCTTTTTAAGACTGATGGGGTTAATTGCCTTGGTCTCAACTTAGCTTGTAGACTACTGTGGTATAGATGGTGATTTAAAAGGAACTCAGTCTACCAAAACTTTTAAATCGCCTCTGCATACAGTGCTGAAGAAAGCATGTTTTCCCCTTGTTAGGTGTAAGCATTCATGATTATAATGTCACATTAGGATTTCTATATTATGAATAAGGAAATGTGCAGGGCTACAGTAGGGCCAGAGACAGCAAACTACTTGCTGTAGTACAAATTAAATAATTATAATACTAAACCCTGAAAATCGGGGTTTTGCAAATCGTATTCCACCCTAAACTAGTTCTTTTAGAATGATTGGTTTGAATTTAGCAAGTGATTTAGCTTTTGTATTTTAAAAAACATGCTACAGCATAACAGCTATTTATTAATACTGCTTTTGTTGAAACCCTCAGATTTTATTAACAGCTGTAATAGTCATTGTGTTATCTCCAGCATTCTGCAAAAATGTGGCTGGTGGACTATGCAATTGGGGGTATTTATGAAATAATTTTAGATGGTATTATAACTGTTTTTTATCTTTTTCCTCTAGAACCTGTATTTTTAAGTGACTCTGTACAGCTTTGATAACATGCTGTTATTAGGCATGGAGAACCTGATTTCCAAGAAATCTTGTAGAGTATCTTAAAGATTTACATGAATTATTTTGTGTTTCATGTTGTTTTGACATATCCCTCTTATTTTAGACAGCGCTCTGCAGCAGAAAGCCCCTGAGAAAAGAAAAGCTGCTTGTATTTAGATTTAACAGTCTTGAGGCAACAGTGCTGATGCTTTGCTTCCTTTGCTGCCACTGGAAACAACTGTTCATGATCTCTTCAATGGTATTGCTGTTCCTGGCTTTTTCAGAAAAATTCATTCTGTTCTACTACATTCTACCCTCTATTGTTGTCTTCTGGTGTTGTTTCTGATTCTTGCGATTGATTTTTGCACAACAAAGTCCCCTTTTTTTGAATGTGCTGCATGCACATCAAAGATGCTAGTTTAGGTTTCCTTGTCCTTCTGCATTTCTGAGTTTTATAACGATACTATGGAAAGAAATAATGATACTTTGGTACAGTACTTCTAGTACAGTATATGTTTTATTTTTAGGCTGTCCACTAGCTGTGTTTCAGGCTGTGTTTGAGCTTCTTTTTTAGCTGTTTTAAACTCAGTCTGTTCTCGATACCAGAACAGTAATCAAAGAACTCTGTATTGTCCTATTAATCTTGCTGATTAACTGATGAGTTGCTCCTTAGGGCATGCAGTAGCAAACAGAAGGGGTGGCTGGTGTGCAGGAATGATCACAACAGCATGCTTTCGCTCCCGACTCTCTCCTGCACTGTCCTCATACGCCTGAGCTCGCCCTGTGAGGAGGATTCACATGGACAGATTTTTAAGCTACCAGCAATACTGTCATGGGAATCCTACAAATGCTACTGAGTCAGGACTTTTAACAAAAAGTTGAGTTTTATTGAAAGCAACTGAATTGCAGTGAGTGGTGATAAATGGATGTATGGTGGTAGGGCTCTGCCAATTCAGATACTGCTTTTTTTGTTAGCCCTGTACTTTGTAAGTGGGATATGTTTCCAAATGAAGATTGTTCTGATAATCACTTAAAAGGCTATTTCTGTTTCTGTTACATCCCAGGTTGCACTTATATTGAATTTGTAAACCATTAAGTAACTTTAAAGTATTTATTTAAGAGCTAGTAATACTTTTTTCATGTAAACACTTTTACTTAATGTTAAGAGGGTGTATAGTCAGCATTTCATCAACAGACAGAAAATGCATTGGATGAGCTTATTGCCAAGCAAGCTGGATATAGAATCAATATTGGAAAAACAACCCCTGAAATGAGCAATGTGAAGTAGAGGAAATAATTTAGTTAGAAATGGAAATTGATAATTGGCTGTATTATATATCTGTATACTTTTCACTGAAGTACATCCGGTAAAATCAGGTATGTTCATCGATTTACAAATTGCTCAAACATGACTGTGATCTGAGTCAACTGAACTCCTTTCCTAGGAGAAACTAACATATCCTGAGGATCAGAAACCCTGAAGGACACTTCTTTTTTGAATCTTACGCTTCCAGGCAGAAAGCGAAATCCTTTCTTTTTTACTCCCCTCCCCCCCCCCTCAAATCTGGAATTGATTGTAGCAGTGGGCACTGTGCTTTCACAAGCACGCTTCCATACAATTGTGCTATTTGCTGGCTTCTTTATCAGTCCAGGGCAAACTGTTCTATCTATTTCTTAATGGTACTTCCTCTCTATTACACTTGCACAGTGCATAGGCATGGTTGATAACATTCAGCTGGATTTGTACAAAAGAATAAATAGGAGTCATCTCAGTTCTACTGGCCACTGAAATACCTTATCTGCTTTTCTGTTCTAAAAAGCTTATCCACATTTTCCCCTGTATCTCATCTACAAAGCATAAAATCTGTGCAAGCATCCTATAGTTTGTGCTGTATGAATCAGTAGAGAAAATAGTCTGCTGCGTGTCTGGAATTTGGTATTTACCTATGAAACCTGGAAGGTAGAGCATCTGTAAAAGAAAATTGTCTCAACCCTTCTTTTGCTGTACTCTGTGAGAATATTATGTTTAGTAAATATACTTTTGAATCTTGAAATGAGCATATATGGTACCAGGCCACTCAGGGAAGTGGTTACTTTGTTGTGGTGTGTTATGTGATCGGATTTGGTTAGAAATTGTGTAGAAGTATCCTGAAATCAGCAGAACTGTGTCCAGGCAAAGGGATCTGCCAGTACAGATACTTGTAAAATTCTGGAGCTAAAATCTTAGTGATACCCCTTTAGCACTTTGTGACTTGCAGTTTTTTCAGGTAGCAGCCCTGCAGCTGGATGCATACAGTGCCATGAAATGGCTGCAGTGCAGCTCCCCACCATGAGCAGGGGTGGCCTTGTTCCAAGAGTGGTCCTGTGCAGTTCCCAGCTCTGATCAAGGCTGGTGCTTTGTATGATGGGATCACTGGGATTACAGCAGGCAGTGGGGGTGGGAAGGAGAGGAGGCAGAAGGGTCTGTTTGTGTTGGGAATTCATGTCTGTAAGCCTGCTCTTTGAAAGTGGTGAATGTCACCGGTGTCACTTGCTTGGGTCACTGCAGTAGTGCTCGTGGAGGGAATTGCTCCATGGGTGATTGACATCCAGGGACAGAGGGAGCTGCTGTGTTATCCCAACTGTGTCATTACCCTTCCCAAGGCTGCCATGAGTGAGTGAGGTGCCTGACTAAGGGACAGCCCCTCCTGATGACCTGTCAGAGGTTGTCAGACTTGGCTCTGCTGGCCTTTGAAGGACTGCAAGTGAAGCTGAAGCCAGTGCATTTATAGGTAAATGGCTGAGTGAGGATGTGCACTGTAGTTTCAGTATGAATACAGAACATGACATTTCATTGACACAAGTCGATGTGGTGGGTCTTGGGTTTTCAGGAGTAGACTATCTTTGAATTTTCTGGTGGCATTGGAGATCCCCATGTATCAAATTTTTCTTTACATACGGATAATGGCAGGCTCTGTGATGACAATTATCCTTCCTGTTCTGGATAAATATTTTGAACTAAAAAATAATTGATATAGAAAACTGAAGAGAAAAAGGGTAAAGTAGTAAGACACTATGTTTGATCTTGCAATGGTTTATCTTCTGGATAACCACAGGATTGAATTTCATTGGATTTTAGTTACAGGAACGGAGTCCATAATTAAGGAGTTAAGTGCATATCCTGAGAGTCAGGTTACTGACATTTTGAGGAGTTACTTAAGTTAGCTTTATTTTTATTCAGAGGTGGAACTTTTATGGGTTTGTATTTATTTTGATATTTCTTTTATTGTCACCCTCACACTTTCTGCATACACAAAGATTGTTCTGAAGTAGAGTTTAGTTGCTGTTTCATCAAGAAAGAATTTGAATTTTGTCCTCACAAACCTCCACAGTTTCCAGAATGTGTTTGGAGTGGCTCCCTGAAATGCTTTCCAGTGACAGAGAACCTCTGCATGGGTAAGATTCCTCTTTGGTGGGGGTACATGGAAATGCTCAGTTATTCAGAAATGCCTCTGTAGTAGTTTGGGATGAGACTGAAGTTTCATTTTGGGGTGATGTGACATCAGTTGCTGTTGGTAGCCTGCTTCCTCTCATGGGCAAAGGTTGAGATTTCAGCTGTCGGGCAGTCTGGGGAATGTGGTTCCCAAGTGAGGGGGCTGCTCTTCAGTTGCTGGTAAATTGCACGAGTGTAAGGATCTGCTGGATTCCTTTCTAGCAAAAGAAAACCACAATGATGTAAACCAGTAACTTATGTGCAGAGTTTTGTTTTCTGCAGTTCTGCTGAACCTTGTTCATACTCCTGAGCAATGCATATGCTTTCTGAAGGGTCTTTGCCTGTGTGGCTTAGGGCTTACCAATATTACAACTCTTTGAGAGTAACCCATTCACTGGTGAATGGTGTTAGTGATTCAGATACCTATTTTCAAGGGCAAAAGAAATAACAGAAAATCTGAGCATGATTTTTTTGTTGTTTGGCAATCATTTTTCACACAAGAATTGATGCTTTTTTACCATTCATAAGCTAAAAAATGTCATAGAACAAGCTTTGATATAATTTATCATAATCAAGTACTGTCATATCTCATGATCTTTACTACGCACTGCTGGTTAAAGGTGTCTCCTTGCAGTTGGAAGGAACAAGAAATGGAACAGTGAATCAGCTGGGATGACAGCTGAGTCAGGCAGCCGCCCTGCTCACGTGATGGAGTGTGTGTGTGGACTCTGAGCACAGCAGGGCTGCGTTGAAGCTTCAGGTGTGTGTTGAGACAATATGTTGGACTTGGATCCTCATGCTGAGGTGGGGGTGTGTACCAAGGTGTCTGTGAGGAAGAACACAAAGGTCACATTTGCATGAATAAGGAGAATAAAGATGTTGAATTTTTCATTGAAAAGGCTTGTACTTGTCAGGGTTTAGTCACAGAGAGCATTTGCCACTACGAGATTTAATGTCACAGTGTGTGAGAGCTGTTGCATCTAGATGTGTATGCTGCTATCTCCAAAACCCTTATCCTTGGTTTTGTTTCATATTCTGTACTGAGAATTAAAGCCCTGTTTGGGAGACTTAGGTTGGTCTGTCTTACTGTCAGCTTCTTGTGGATGGTTTAAGACACTTTTGTAGCACAATTTCTTGCATTAAATGCTGTTGTTTTACACAGAGACTATGCACAAATCTCCAGTTGCAGCTCTTACTGATACTACAAATCGATATCCTCATATTTGGGTTATCTTCATCTCCTTCACCTTGATATGTAAGGCAGAGTTTATGTAGCCTAACTATTAATCTACAAGATTGGAGTCTGCATAAATTCTGTTCAGAGGCAGTGCAGAGAAGTAAGTGTCTTTAAGATGTGATTCACCTGTCCAGAAGTAGCCATGTGAAATAGCTCAGTTTTTAGATTTTCTGGAGCTGGCTGCAGCATGCTGCCATCACTTTGGCACGCACATTTCCAGTGTGGACTGTCCAGGTGGCTCAGGTGGGTCCCAATCATTCCATGTGTCCATGTCACAGGCTACTTTTACACTAGGATGTGATCTTGCTGAGTGGCTGCTGTGTGTAAAAGTAAATACATACATGGAAAAGCCACAGCTACCTCCCTGAAAATTGCTGCTAGGTCACTGTGTGGCCACAGGTAGGTTGCACTGTCCTTACATGGGATAGAAATGTTGATGGCTTGCAGGATGTTGTGAGGGCTAGACAATATCTGTATGAGATGATGCTTATTAACTCATTCCTGAAGTATGGACTTCCCTCTTAGCTGGGGACTGCTTAACTCCATGGAGCTGAGCCATGTTGAGAAAGGTTTCTTTGTTACTGGGAGGAGGAATTGGCACACTCCCACTAGAGGCATTTACTTCTATTCCATCAATAATTTAATGAATTATTTTTAAGGTCAGCATCTTCAAATTGTTTAGAAAAATCATGCGTATATTTTTCTAAATAAGCTCAGATGAACTTTCAAAACCCACAGGTTTAAAGAAAAGGAACATAAGATCCTGTTCATATCTATCATCTAATTTTTCCCCCTTACTGCTTCCTAGTTTTATAAAACTTCACACTTTTTACATGTTCCATTACCTAATTTGAAATTGATTATTTCAATCAAATAATGTATTGAATTGTGTTTCAAGATCAGTTTCCCTGCTCTTTCTGCAACTTTGAAAGCAGACAGCTAAGTGGTGATCACATAGAGGCAAATAGGTTTTGCACATGCCTTACTCTTACAGATGAAATGTGAAGTATAAATATTAGGAACTCTGGAAAAAGTGCAAGAGAAGTACCAGGGTTGTATCACAACTTTTGTGTAGTGAAAAGTGGTATCAGCCAGATGCATGGGCATGTTGCAGCACATCTAGAAGCTGTTTGAAAAGAAATCAGGGCCATTGTTCCTTATACTGTAAATATTTTGTAACTCTAATTAAAAAGTATAAGCAGAAGACAGTTGTTCCTGCAAGTAGGTTGTTGTTATATAGTGTGTTGGGGCAAACAAAGTGTATTGTTTGGCAATTTATATAATGTAACTTAAAAATGAAGTTTGTAGTGGAATGCCCTTATGGAGGTAGTCAGTGTCAGGTAACCCTAATCTACAGACAGCCTCTTACAAAGATAAGCAGGTCTAAAATATGCAGGCAGTTACTTGCACTGTTTTAGAGTAAAGTTGATGTTAACAGCTTGCCAGTGTTGGTAAACTTGGCAGTAAAACTTTTTCCAGTTCATTTCATAGCATGAACACTATCACACACAGGTTGTCATAGTATGCTGGATGCAGAGATACCATTTGTGCTCTTGAAGGGTAATGTTTCCACTTCAGGATGGGCAGGCATCAGGAGCTTGGTACCACTTCTGGTGTTCTTGAACTGAGATTTTTATAATCCCTATTTTTATGATATTTATTGCTTGCCATTGCTCAGCAAAATACTGAAAATTGTTTCAAGGCTGCAAACTTAGCTCTTCTGTTGAACAGCTTTAACTGCCAGAGCTGTTTTGTGTTGAAGTTAGAGGAATATGGAATATTCATATGGAATATGAAAATACATTTCTCTTGGTTGCTTTGCAAGTCATATCCTCGTTTATGTAAGCAATGGAAAACCCTTCTCCAAACTGGTGTTTCATAGCCTAGTGATCATAGAATATGTTTAGAAAGACTTTTTTTTTTCTTCTTTTTAATTAGGAGAACCTTCCACAAGAACCAGCTTATTTCTCAGGGCTGGGTACTGGTATCTTACCAGGGAGCCTTCTTCTTGTTTCTGCACTGCTTCTCACTGTAATCCTTAGTAATTCCCTGCTGTGTATCACTGATTTATTATTGCTATTATTACTGTTTTTCCCAGTGTGAGTCTCACCCAGTGTTTTTCCCTGCAGTAGTTAAGTGAGTGTTTGTTGGGTTGGCAGATGAAGGGCGGGTGCTGGTGGGCACTGGGCACTCAGGAGAGTGGGTAGTAGTGCAGAGCCCTGTGAGCTTTGCCAGTTCTTCTTCAGTTTCCATGTGGCATTTTCCCAGCCTTTCCTAGTGAACTCTGATACTTATACTTGCATGTACTGAAGTTCAGGTAGAATATTGTTAACATGTTGTGAAGCCAGAGGAGCTGCTTATGTGGTGGTGACACCATTAGGTTTTTTAATTTGGCACTGCTCTTGTACTTTAGGAAGATGGTTCACAGCTGGGAAATCTTGTTACTGTGAATCCAGGTGGGATTTCTCAGCATTTTATCTCTGCCTAGTGTGAATAAAGCATCATGAATAGCAGTTCCCATGAAACAGTAAAGCTGAGTGTGGTGAGTTAGTGATGAAGTATCAGAGAAACCATTGGTTCAGCCAAATTCTGTTGAAAGGTAGAAGATGCTTTGACATCTGCAGTGACCTGTGAAGCAGTTGGGTTGGTGCATTGGGTATTGAGGACAAAAAAACAAGCACCTTTTCAGTGCACAAAGCTTGTCTGATCAGTCCTTGCTAGCATGAGAGTTCACACCAGGTAAATCCTAAAATTTCTAGTTTATTACTTGAAGTTTTTAATTTGTCAGAATATTCACTTCAGACATTTGCACAAATTTGAGGTTCTTGAAAGTCCTGGTGTGCCAACATTGCCAGGCTGATACAAGTGGGCTTTGAACATCTTGATGTTAATAGTGGTTTGAAATGAAGTATTCAAATGAGAAACTCCCAGCCTTAAACCAGACTGCTCTAACATCTTTTATGTTCTGCATCGTGGATGTTCAACATAGAATTTTACTGTGAATTATTTAGAATATCTGTGCTCATTAGGTGCTGGTATCTGAGTGAAAGAAATAGGGCTATCTTGCATTGTAAAAATATATACAATTATCAACACTGGTCAGAAAAAGGAATTCTTCCAGGGAAAATGTATTGTCTCTTTCAATTGTATCTCTTTAAATTGCATTGCATTCAGATGTTGCTTATTCTACTGCAACTTAAAAGATTTTTTTTGGAAAAAACAATATGGGGAAACTCTGAAAAAAAAATGTTAGGAGTAATTGCATATTTCATCAGGGAGGTTAGTGTATACAGTTGCCTGTAATGACCATAAGTTTTGTCTTTCTCATTCCCACCATTCCTCTTTATTTGGAATGTGCTTTGTGCCTTCTCAGCCCTATAGCCAGGGTTTTGAATAGTGCTTTAAAAACTGCCATTGCTTTGTAAAATGGAGTAAACTTGCAGAACCAGTAGGTAGCTGGACTGTGAGGGATTCTCAGTTTTAGGGGTTTGGTGTTTTTTTTAAATGGATACCACCACTGATGCTGAAATCTATAGTAGTTTTAGGCTGTATGGATTTGTCATCCTAAACAGGTTTTTTGATCCTAAAACAAGACACACGTTGACTTATCACTTGTTCTTGGAGCCTATTGCAAGTTGAGGAGTTGACTCTCGTAGAAGCAGCAGTGCTTCCCTCCTTAATGGACATGGGGAGGGAGCTTGTGCGTGGGTGTCCCCCAGGGCTGTGGGGACATTGCTTGCAAGGGGGGTGAAGAGCCTTCTGCTGAGAATGTGTTGGAGCCAAAATGGAACTTTTTGGGTGAGGCAAGCAAGTGGTCGCTCTAGGAGAAGCTTTGGAAAATGTCAGTGGTAGCAAGAATGGGGAAGAACCTGATGAGCAAGTAGGTTAGCTCCCAAATAGAGAAGGGTAGCCAGAGGCAAGGAATAATAAGGCCAAGGATAATCATCCTTCTGGTAATGCCTGTACTGGAGAGGGAAGAAGGTTCAGTTATGGCCCTGCCAGCAACACTTTGAAGTGGACCAGAAACTTCTGTAGCCTTTGGACAAAATTAGTGAGAAAAACAGTTGTGAAAGAACTTTTTTTCTTTTTGCTTTTGCTTAAGAATTCACTGGAGAGGGCTGGGTGAAGGGAGAGCAGTCTGTGGGACTGCAGAAACACTTGTGTTGTGCACGAAAAAAGATAGGAACCAGGAAGGGAAATGTTTGTAAACTGCAAGTTTGCAATCATGGGAGAGCTGGAGGAAGGCAAAAGTTGTCTGAGTATATACACCAGGGTGAACTTGTTGTTGAAAGCAACATGCAGTCAATTCAAGTTCTTCTTGAGCTTTTGAAGGGATTACCATGCTGGTGCTGCTGGGGGTAACTCCAAAAAATTCATGACCCAGAAACTACCATTAAGAAAGACTGTCCTTTCCTGCAGGCACCTCTTTGTTTCATTTGATTCACATTTTTGTAGTGAGGGCATAAGTAACACCTAAGGCATTCTGGCAACATTTTTCTATATTTAAACACTTGCACATTTGTTTCCCCTCCCCTAGTTAATAAGAATGTTTGATATTCACATTCCTCTTTCTGCACAAAGGAAAAATTGGGGCAGCAGAATGCTGGTGCTCCTGCTTCAAGTACTGTGGACCTACAGACTCCAGTGAAATCAACGGGAGGAATATACAGAGGTTTTTCCAAATCCAAGCTGTGTGTTACCCACCTGCAATTCTTTTAACAAACATTGGAGCAAAAATTCCTGGTTTTTGTCTATCACTGTCCTCTGCCTTTCAGCAGCACAGAAGCTAGTAGATCTTCCCCTCCTCCCATCATTTATACTTATGTCTACTTCCTTATAAATTATTGGCATGTTCTCTAGTTAATTCTTTGATGACAACAAAAAGAAGCTTGTGTCTTGTTTCAGTAGAAAGCCATTTCCCTGAGGTGAATATCTCATTGCTTTTGCATTACTGCATTGGCTCAGCTTCCATGTTCCCTTCTTCTTGCTTTGTAAATTGATTTAAAAATAAAATCATGAAGGACAGAGACAAAATGTTTTATTTTGCTACAGGTATTGTGTTGCCTAAGTGATACAGCTGAAAATGGAAGGAGAACTACTGAAGGGACAGTGCAGAGGACAGGCAGCTGCAGAAACCTCTTTTCCACTATTAATGCTGCAGCCTGTCAGACTCAACAAATGACACCAAAACATGTCATTGCTGGATCTGTAAATAGGTCTGTGTCGTGGTTTTAAACTAGTGACTAAAAAAATTACTTATTTCTTGCTGTGACATATGGATTAGAGCAAGAGCAAAACAGGCTTAAAACTTAAAAAGGAATAAAGAAAGTTTATTAACAAACTACAAGAATAAGAACACCAGAATAAACTTCCAGTAAACCCTTTTTATCCCCTACTACCCACCATTCCCTTGTTCACATGACAACAGAGACAAAAAACTTTGGAACTTTGGTGTTTAAAACAGTCCCAATTCTTGCTACAGTCTTTTCATCAGTCTTCGTAGAGAAACAAGTTTTCTTCTGCTAATCTATGTAGTTTTCTACAAGAAAGCTATTTCCTGCTATAGCTTTCTATTTTCCTGATGCCAGCTGCCCTGAAATCTGTCATCAGAGTTTACTCCTCCCATTTCACATCACTCTGTGTTGTGTATGGGCCATGGGTCTAGGGATGGCATTTTAAGGATGAGTTATTCAAAGGCAAAAGTCTTCTTCATCTGTCTTTGTGAGCTTCACTGGAAAAGTTTTCTCATTGCCCCCCAAGGCTTCAAATTTTCGCTTCACTCTGTTCCAGCACTTCACTGTATCACAATTACTCTACTTTTTACTCAAAATCTACACTTTGAACACTCTATTCCTCCCTATATACTCTGTCATGAATTAAAGGAATTTTTTCAAGACCTTATTGTCCATCTCCATAGCTTTAACAGAAAAATATTTCAGCTTATAAAGCATCTCCTTATTCTCTACCTTTTCTGAAGCTTAATTCTTTTCTTTACTGTCTCTGATAGTTTATAAAGTCTCTTTACATGTTGATTACTCTCTTTTTCTCTCTCTGGATAAAAGGATTAATCTGCAAGTCTCATCTGGGTAATGAAAAGGTTAAAATCTTGCCCAGGCTTTGTAGATGGTTCTGTGATCTCTGCCGGAGCAGCGGCTGGAGTTGTCTGCGATGGAAGATTCTTCATGGCTGCTCTGGAGAGTGTGGTCACTGTCTCAGCACGCCGCAGGTCCAGAGCTTTTTTTTCCTTTCTTCACTCGGCAGTCTCTGGTGAATTCAGTCACAGCAAAACCTGCAGGGACCGGCCTGGCCCGGCCTGGGCCCGGGGCAAGCCCCACAGGCCCCATCTCCCCGCCGGGAGCCGCTGGGCCCAGCCCAGCCCCCACCCGGCCGCATGGGCTGGGCAGGGAACGGGAGGCCAGCCAGAGCTCTGTTACCTTTCACAGCCAGAAAACAAAGAGAACAAGAGAGCTCTGGCTTTACATCTTAAGGTAGGGTTCACAAGTTGATCTCACTTTTCAATGGTCAAAACTGCTGTCAATTCTTAGAAATGACTGATAATTGGTCAGGAGGAAAGACTCCCATCAGCCACCAGCAGTTTCAACTTCTTTAGCTCCCAAAGCTATCTTAAAGGTAAAGCCACCCCATGACAGTCTGCTATGATGTAAAAATCTGCTGTTTTCCAGGTGGGTGTTGCCCATCTCTCAGCAGTGCACAGTGGTGTGACTGCCCCTCTCAAAGTGGAGAGATGGGCTTTTGTTGCATGGTCCCACTGAAATGCACACACAGCATCTGAAAGGTGGGACCTCTCCCCATCCTCCCTGGAACTGTGATGCTTTGCTGTCCTGTCAATTAATAAATGCTCAGGTGTATTAACTTCATTTATTCTCTTGTTTATTTATTGACAGAGGCATTTAAGTGTAAACAACTACATTCAATTTCAGTGTTAGTTCTTCGAGGCAGTCTCACTATTTGTGAAGTTACCTGCAGGGGTTTCTGCTGCTCATGAGAAATGTCAAGATTGTGCTACTAAAATATTTTAGTATAAAATCAGCTGTTGTAAAAAGACTTTTCTGATGTGACTTTTTTTTCAGTGGAATCAGTTACCTTAGGCTGAGAGGAGATTGCTATTTCAACCACTGAAAAACTTTGAGAGAATTTTCTATATTTTTAATTTCTTTTTTTTATTCAGGAAAAACCAAAAATTGGTAAATCCTTTCCATGGAGTAGTATGGTTTGTTTTACCAGAAGTTTTATTGCATGTCAAGATTTACAGGTAATTACAGAAGCTTATTTGAATCCCATGGGGGCAGATAATGCAAGTGTGAAGGTTGCTCTTCTTTGTGCTTCACTACTTTGTTAGGGACACCTTGATGGAGAGAGTCCTGTGCCCCTGATCTCAATGCACCACGGGTTTCTCTTAACTACCCAGTGACTGACAAAGAACTGAATTGCAACAATACATAGAATTGAACCAAGGCTCAGGTTCACTGGGAAGGTTGGTAAGTGGTGCCTTGTCTTCTCTGGGGTCCTGTGCACCTGCAGTAGGTGCAGTTGTGGCTGTGGCCCCTCCATCTTCCCTTGGCTCAGTGTGTTGGGCAGTCAGAGTGCCAGCAGTGCTCCCTTACCTTTCACCCTGTACTGGACTGTGCCCCAAATCCCATCTCCCTGCTGCAGCATCCTGAGCTGAGTGTTGGGACTATTCATAGTGTTGCCACCTGACCTGCATTTGCAGATTTGTTTGATGTTTGGTGCCCAGAGCAGCTCCTGGCTGGGCTGTGCTGCTGGGAGTCACCACAGCACTGAAGATTATTGGTATTCGTGGCAGGTGGCATTGGTGTCCTTTTAAAGTTTGTCATGTGTTGTGAGCATCACTTGTACTTCTGCACTGGTACTGTATCTGTTTAGTAACCATGCACATGTCATTAACAGAGAAGATAAACACTATATATAAGAAACTTTTGGAAGCTTACTGAAGGGACAGAATTTAATGAAAAATTGCTTTGCGATATTTTGCTTATATTGCAAAATTCTCACTTGAGGTCATAAAAGTGAGCGTGTTGCTCCAAATTTTCCAGCAGCAGTATTCCCAACCCACTCTGTAACTACAGAAGGCACTAAGCATCCTGCCCATTTTGTTGGAACAGAGCTCTCTAGAGTTCTTGAGAGACAATTCTTACTTTATAAATACAACATTATGCTAAATGTACTTTGAAATGAAAAGCAGGTATTCCCAAGTCTACTGTTTAAGTACTGTTCTTGCAGAGATCCATTTTTCTCCTGAATCTTTTGGTACTTCAGGATAGCTGTGAAGTGAAAAAAATCCTTCCAACAGAACAACAACAAGAGGTTAAAGAAAAGCACAAACAAAAAAACATCTGAAAGAAATCCCAAGCCCCCCAACATGTACTGCCCATATCCTCTCCCCCTATTCCTACTGTACTCATATTTTATTTTCCTTCTCAAATGATGGAACTGTATTCTTTCCAGATAAGATGGGTGAAGCTTGCCCATAATTTTTATTTTCTACGTATGAACTTCTTTCAGTCTAAATAAATAAATAAAAAAATAATACTGAGAAATCCAATTGTTTACATGTATTTTGGTGTGTTAGGAAGTGCATGATGTATTTTTTAATGGAGGCAGGAATATGCAGAAAATGGGAGAGAGTGCAGAATGTATGTGGCTGTTGCAGAGTCCTTTTTGCAGTGCATCGTGGCACCAGTTCTGAACACAGTCTGTCTGCGTTTCAGAGTGAGCTTCCTTTTCCTAAAGCTCTGCACTGGAAATAATACTCTGTAAAGTATAAATGCACACTGAGGGACACCAGGAAGGGAAGCCTTGACCCCACTTAAGTGTAACGCACAGCATTGATTCCTGCAAGAATTGCTTAATCATAAGCTTTAAAAAAACAAAACAGCTGAACTTGTTTAAAAGTCAAGCTAGTGAAAACAAACCTCAGTCAGAATGTAGTGGAAGGCTTATAAATGTAACGATGATATATGGATGCACCAGATTTTTTTATCAAAGGAATAATTTCATCTTAAAGAAAGCACCTGGGGGAACAGAAGGGAATTGGAAGAGCAGAACAACTTACAGTCACCAATGTTTAAATTTCCTTTACCCATCCTTGCTGCCATACTTCAAACTGCATTTGCAGTGAGGTGTGTTTGTGTTCACAGTCCAGCAACTCTGGGTGTTACAAACAAAACTAGATATGCAGGATGGTTCTTTTTTTTTTTTTAAAAAAAGTAGTCTGCAGAAGTTTTTAAGACCAGAAAACCAGTCATCTGTAGTGCCAAGAGCCAAAGTGCAGATTGGATGCTCATGAATGCTTCACGAGGAGGGGAACAGTGCCTTGGCCCTGCTAGCTTTCTTGTTGGTTTTGAGTGACTATACTGGGGTACAACCTGAAATACAGCTGAATGCAAAATCATTTCCAATAGAATATGATTTTTTTAGCAGTGAACTCAATCAAGTCAAAGAAGCTGGTTTACATTCATTTTGTTTTTTACCATTTTTGTTATGATTTCTGTACAACATGACATAGCAGCTAAATTCTTGGGTATGGAGCAGCTATCTACACTGTGCAGCAGAACCTACATTTTAATGAACTGATAGCTATTTCTCCAGCTAACCTTTCCTGTTTTAAAGACTCCAATAAATCAGGTACTTTTTGCTATGCCTTTTGTGTAATTAGCTTTATAACTTGTGTATACAAAGCTATGTTAGTAATACTCTTAAAAGTTGAGGCAAAGCAGACAAAATATTTTATTTGCTTTGTCCACAGATTCACTTCCCATCATTGTTATTTGACAGTTGATTTTGTTACTTTCTAATATTTTTACCTAAGAACCCAAACAAACAAATAAAACCAACAATAGCAAAACAAAACAAACAGACAAAAAAACACCAAAAAACAAACTAAAACAAAAAATTTCTGTATCTTGGAGGACAGACGCATCATTTTGTAGAAGTGGCTGCTATTTATGATTTTGGGCATTTTAATTTTCCTTACTATTTAAGAAGGTTCAATATCAACAAAATGAGTAAGTTACCAGAGAAACTTAGTGTTCTCCTACAAGAAGTCTTGGTGTGAAGTGACTCTGATGCTGGAGCCCTTTGGTTTGTATGTGGTGAATGCCAAGAGATTGTAGCAAGTGTGAACAATTTGGGCAGTAGTGTTGGCAGGAGGGGGAACTTTGGAGCTCAGGTGTTTGGGGGATGCTTTGTCTTCAGGATCGTTGAAATAACTGGGTGCACATGACTGCGGAGTGAACTTCTTTAAGCCACAGGAGGACTGCCTTCCGCTTTGTGTTTCTTGCCTTCCAGTAATGATGTGTAAGGAGCTGGTCCATGCTACAGGCCTCAACAGTGCATTATGCTGGGAATAACTTCTTGTTCTCTCATATAAACAGTGGGGATTTAATGTACAGAAATGGCTGCTCAGCAGTAGCTGTTTTGCACAGTGTATTTGTGAGGATGTTGAAGACTGTGGCCTGGTTATCTGTGGTTTCCTGGTTTATGGTGGCTGTGGCATATGGGCTGTTTCCTCTCCCAGAGACAGGCAGTATGCATCCATGATTTCTGCTATGGTATCTTTTCCTTTGTCTGCATGGTTGTAAACCTTGCTTGGCAGAGGGCTTGGAAAATCTACATAACTTAGACTTTTTTGGTTCCCCCCCCCTCCAGTAGGAATGGGGAGGAAGCTGGGAAAGATCTTGTTACACTTTGCCAACCTACAGTGAATTTGTCTAGTGAGTCTCCAGTCCTCCCCTGTATGTTCAGTGATAGTTCTTAGTGAAATGGAGGGAGATCTCTGTGCCTTGCTGGTTTTGTTTATCTGAGGTGCCAGGTGCTGGCTCTGGCAAGAGGAGTAGCAGTTACCAAGCACTGTTGTTGGAACTGTTGGCCAAAGTGCCTGTGAGTTGAATTTGAGGCTATTTTATAGCTGCTGAAGCCAACGTGAGCCAGTGCTACTGCTGGCATTTCTTTCCCCACCCTGTTTTCCCTGCTGTGCTTTGTGTTGCTGCAGAGGCAGCATTTGGGAGTTGCTTACTTGCAGCCCTTGGAAAAGCCAATTAAGGAGAGAAGAAACAGCAAAAGGAAAGGCCCAGGCTGTACTGAGGGATGTAGGAGAGAGTTTGGGAAGACCTGGGGAAATGAGCTTGCTTAATGTGCTTAATTGCCAGGGACCACTGGTCACAGCATCCCTTGGGGAAGTCACACTGGCTGTGGGTCAGCATCAGGTGGGTTGAGAGCAGTGTCCCAGCAAGCTCTGGCTGGTATTTTATGCCTTGCTGATGCCATGCTGTCCTGAGGGGAATGTGACTCCTAGTCTAGCCTGTTGGGCACCTCTTCCTTGCCTCTAGCTTGGGGCTGTCCTGTTCCTCTACCCCATTCCTACAGTCAGTCACCCATGCTGCTGAAGGCCAGACTTCTGCAAGTGGTGGCAGCATGTGAAGAGATTGCCCCAAGTAGGCAGTATTAGAATTTTGTTTTGAAGACTGAATAGGTAAATACTAGATTATTGAACATGTCCTGGTTCTCCCTTCTCCTTTCTGAAAGCAGCTGAAAAAAAAAAAATCTGTATAATGGATTACAAAATAATTTCTATCTAAGTTTTATTTTTTTGAAAAGGAATGATTTTCTAATATTAATTTAACTACAGTAAATGAAACATTTTTTTTTCAATATAAACAGGAACAGAATAAGCAACAGAAATGTATATTAAAAAACCTTAATAGATGGGTGGCTCAGATCTTGGCCAGTGGTGTTTTTGCAGGGGCAGGAAGTACTGTTGTGCTGGGGAATGAAATATATGACTTCCAGTTGTTTCTGTCCTGCACGTCATAGCTGAGCAAACTTCTAGTAATAATATTACACTGAAATTCCTTTATTTACCCCTTCTGTCCTTGAAGTCATATGCAATATGTTTGAGACTTTTCCTTTAGTTGTTCTCTGATATAAACCAAATCTGTTCTCATCTGCTGAAGGAGGTGGTCATATAAACTAATGAGCTGGCTGTTGTACAGACATCTTTCATGTTATGACACACTTTCACTATTTATGCATATGTGCCAACAGCCCTGTGTCATAGCACAGTGTCTGCTTTATAGCAAAATGACAATTTTCCTCTTTGCACATTTCATGGATTAGGAATCAAATGTATTTCTGAACTTCATTTATTTGCTTTTCTTCCCAAGTGCTTCTTGCAAGAATTTCACTAGAATAAAACGTGATGCTCTATGCCAAGTTAAAATGTTTTCTGAGACTAAACTAGAAAAACAATGCAGATGTCCTATACATATCTTGGCAGAAAGCTAGGGCTTTTTATAGAGTATCTACCATCGCAGCTCAAGCTTGGCGAAACATTCCTGTAGCCATATGTATATGGCTTTTCAGGCAAACAGTAAACAGAGTTTAATGTGGCTTTCAGCACAGACTGAATCTCTCTGGAGTTGGGGATGCTTTCTTCTGACTTCAGTGCCATTTGAGCCAGACCAATTATGCGGTTGCACGTTTGTCTTGGCCTTTCAGGGTAGTCTCTTTTGGATTTAGTCTGTAATCAGAAGAGAATGTCAGAAACAGAAGTCTCAAATAACCTTTTCCTTTTGCCTGTAAGACTGAAACAGGAGAGACTTATGTAGGCAGAAATAATCTAAAGCTAAATACAAAGTAATTGCACAAAATGCTTATTATTCCACTGTTTCTGGGCTGCCCTATGAAAGTTTGAACTGCAAGTTGTAGTCCAAAGACAAACTGTGTTTTCCAGAGTTTGGCTGAGAAGATAATGAGTTTTTCTTTTAGAGAATGGAGATCTTTTAGAAATGACAAATTCTGAGTTTTCCCCACACCCTCCTTTTTTTATCTTTTTCCTGTAACGTTTCTGTGCTGTGCTTAGAGCTTCTTCACATCTTCAAAAGATGGATGAGCATCACCCACTGAAATGATCCTGTGCCCTCCCTTCTGCTTGCTGTAGCTAACCCATGCTTCATCCATATAATTTAGACTCCTAAGGCTTCTTGGTGTGGGACAAAGCCCCAGAGTCTCTAAGGGATTTGTGTCATTTTCCCAAAGATTGTTTTACTGCTGGTTAGAGTATACTAAAGTTTATTTTTGGTCTGAAGCCAAATATTCTGTATTCTTTTTTTGGCTTCAGAAGTAAAGGAGAAGAACCCTTCTGCCATGCAATGCAAGCAGTGTAAACAGGCATGAAGGCTTGTACTTTACTCCTGTCAGAGAAGTGGAAAGTGCTTCTCATTTAATTGAACTTGCACGAAAATGGGTTGGGTGTTCCAGAATTAAAAGTATCTAAATTAGCTCTGACAACTTATGGTTGCCTCCTACTTGTGAAACACCCCTGTCCACACTTTTCTCTGGAAATAATAAAATTAATTTTAGGAAATCTGCTGAGGTACATCAGTAAAATTTCAACTGGATCAACTGTGAGCTGTAAATTTTCTGAAGCAGATGGTCCATCTCTGGCAAAGCAGGACTCTGGTTCCTGCTGAAGTCTCTGGGTTCTGTGGTAATGTCAGTAATAAGGTGGGGTGGAGGAGGAGATGGCAGGGATCTTCCCCTGTGCGTCACCGCATCACCCGCTCACTGCTCACCTGCAGTTGAGCTGCCAGCAGTGCCGGCGCTGAGCTGGGCATGCTCTGCACACCCCACCCAGCTCTGCTTCTCTTCACATTTTTCACAAAGTACCTATAGCCTCACCTGGCTTTGATGCTCACAGAGAAGGTGAGCTCAAAAAAAAAGTGTTGCAGCTACATGTCTAATATTTGAGGTCTGAAAAATCCTAAAGAAAATGTCACTTTTCTTTTTTGCCCTATTGGATTGTCATAGTAGTGTGAATAAAAATGCATACACCTTTTTGGTAGTGACCAAGGTCCAGATTTTTCAACCTGAATATAGATCTCTGTGCAGACTGATATATGCAGTTGTAATTATTTATTGTACTGTTTCTGATATCTGTCATTTGTATATTGACTTAATTGTTTCAGTGGAACATTTTTCTTCTGAATGCATGTGAGAATGAAAGCTTAAGGACAATCTTTTCTGTTCGTTTGTTTGGTGTTTGGAAGAATAGCTGTTCTGAAAACATGACCTTTTTCCTGTGAATCTTGAAGGTGGCTTGTAGCTTATCAAAGGACAAGTGCTAAACTACTAAAATTTCAAGGAAGTCTTATTTTTAATAAAAAAAAGAAAAATCAGTAATCCAGAAAAGACTGATGTAAAATTCAAAGTTTAAGAAATTTTATTAGATTTATCATGGGGTTATAAATTACCACCTTAAAACATCCATGTGCTAAATTCAAATTGATTTAATTTAAAAGATATGACTTGTTCTGAATTATCATCATGAATGTGTCTGCTTTTACTCTTTCTTTACAGACCTGTGCAGAGAACAGCTTGAATATGTTCTATTGTATTGTGCAACAAGATTGTACTTCTCATAGGAAGCATGAAAAACTCCAGAGTTCCAGAGAATGTGTATTTTTTCCTTGTCTTTATATTTGAGGAGATTGTTTAACTATTACAGTATTGTTTGATCTCATCTGATGTAGATAGTCCAAAAAGAATGTTTTATACAAGCTTTATGATTCTAGAAGTTTTTGAGTCCAAGGCAGTTTAAATTATCCTTTTTTTTTTTCTTAAAGCTAAATGAATTTTGAAACAATCATGGTTTCAAGTAATAGAACTAGCTAGTGAATACATTTTTTGTTGTGTGAAAATAAGTAAGGTTTTTTTCCCCCAACATGGTAATGAAAGGGATAGCTTTCGTGAAAAATACTTCCTAAAATGCATCTGTGGGAACTGTTTCAGAGCCAGTCTCCATGGCACAGGGATGCTCAGCTGGGAGGAGAGAGGACTGGCAGCAAGGTCATACTTTGTAGAGCTTTCCATAAACCTGCAGCTTTTTCAACACAGATGTTGAATGTCTTAATCACTGACACTGAAGTCTGTTCTCAAAAAGCTTTGGATCAAAGAAAAGCTTTGAGTAAGCTGACATTTTTACTTCAAGTTTGGTTTGCACAAAGCTGGCGTTTAAGAAAGCTTTCTCCTCAGGGTGAGGAGGATTCCCAGTATCTCTAAGCTGGCTAAAATATTTATTTTTACAAATGGCAAAATTTTACTTTATTGCTAATTTTTGCATTTTACTTTGTGTTTCTTGATGAAAGGGAACTGCATTCCTAGTGTAACAACCTGCAGCATGTGTAGAAGAACAGAGGGAAATGACACCAATTTTTTTACAAAATCAGAAGAGTAGAAGGTGTGTGAACCATCCAGCTAAATAAAATGTTATTAAGATTAAATTTTACTGTGTGATGCAAACCTCCTTATGAAGTCCACACGTGTGGATTTGGAACAGAATTTGGACTAGCTGAGGGTGTTGCTGTGAGTCAGTGTCCGATTTCCAGCAGCTGGGAGAGTCCAATCCCTTCCTTTGTGTGCTGTGTTTGTGTCCCATCACCTACCTTATAGTCATGGGATTTATTACATGTACTCATATAAACAGTCTGGTTTGTAAATTGAGGCCTGCATGAATAGGTTTCTTGTCTCTCCCTTTTTCTCATCACTAATGCATGAAAATGCAGCAAAGCTTTGAGTCCCCTGCTTTAGTTTTAAAGGAGTTGAGGTCTGTGTTTTGGAAATGCTGCCTGTTTGGGGGACAGCAAAGACCCTGGCTGGTTTTATCATCCTCTTGCAGCTGGTACATCTTGCTCTGTGTCTTAAGCATTGAAAGTTCATGGCCTCTGTATATCTGAGCAGCTCACTATACAGACCAGCATCTTCCCTGGGAATTCTCCCAGCAGCCTGTCTGGTGCAGCTGTGGAGCAGCTCAGTGCCCAGGTGCTGTGTGTAACCAAGTTGGTGAGTGCAGTTGTTTGTCTCATGTTGTGTACTGGGACTTTAGTCTGTGCATGGCTTGGAGTGACATTTCTCTAGGAAAAAGCCTGTTAAAGCAGCTGTAAGACTTCCAAGCTGAGGAACCCTCCTTTATAAAGCAAAACTCCCTGTTTCTGGAAAATAAAAATGATTTTATTTAATGGAATAGTTTCAATTGTATAAGTATACATAATTATTCTTCTGAATCAAAACAGAGTACATGAGCAGACTGAGAATCCAAGTGAGGGAGTCTTCTTCAAGAACAGTAGTTTTGTCTTTAAGGACAGGAGAGTGGATTTCATATACAAGAGTGAGTGTGTGTATGTATGTATATATATGTATACACACAAGATTGTTATTTTGATGCTTTCAAGCTTCTATCAATCGAGACATCTTGATATTTAAAAAAGTATGAGAGGTTTAAAAAATAAAAAAATATTTCAGTTATTGAAACTTTCATTGTATTTTTAACAGTGCAGTTGCTATTAATATGGAAGAGACAAAACAAAGGCTTGTTGGTTGCTACAGGAAAACTGGCAAAGTTAAATTAATTTATTTGAAGTGTTCTGCAAAAGTACATGGGTGGAGACTTGTGTTTAGATGAAATGGTTTAAAACTTTGGTTGGCTTGTGCAGTCCTGGCTGTTGTTAAGTGTATGCTATCTAAACCACAAGCTAAACCAGTCCAAAAAAGATGCCATATTTTAGTCTCTTTCTATTCATTGAGGTATTTTCTTTTTGTTCTAGTCTATTACAGAAGAACACACAGTTTTTTCTCTGTAATGTAGTTTAAGGCACTATCTCCATGTACCTACCTGTAGCTTTGGTTGTGCTCTGATCATTCAAAGCTAGCTAGAGATAATACAACCACCTTCTTCTATCTGCATTTGGGCAGAATATCCATTGGAGAGATCCCCAGGTGCTTAATATAAACAGGTTTTCTGGAAGAAAAGTTGTGCAGCTTCTAAGAACCTGGGTTATTTTTGTTTTTTTTATCCTCTGCACCTTATTAGACAGGGTTTGTTACTTATTCTTTTTAGTCCACACTGTATGTGTTTTACAGGAGTTAATTACGAAAATAGAAGTTGCAGTGTTTTTAAAAATACTGCTTTTCTATGAACAGATGAGCTGCACCTAAATGAATCATAAGTTTTTTCTATTTTGTAGTTGTTAATCAATCCTGTGTGAAACTTATTTTTGCCATGACTTATGAATAGTTCTTTGATTCTCTGTATGTATACAATATAATTAGGCTGTTACACTGAAAACATTTTCAATAAGGCTCTGAAAGCACATAAAGAACTGGAAACTAGAGGTTTCAAACTCAGGTTTGACTAAGTAGAAGGTGCTCTCTAATTTATCTACCAGAAAAGAAGACAGATAATTACTTGGGTTTTGCCAGGTTTGAAGGTATAATTCTAGGTGGAATATTATGGTGTGCTTGAGTATATTTCTAACATTGTTCCTGTGTGTGCAATTGTAGTAATTTCTTCGTACCTTCTGTGAAAATGGACTTTGTTAAAATGATGGGAATTTCTAATTTAGACCACAGTATAAGTTATGACTGAAAACACCACAGTCATGTCATTCTTATATTAATCGAGACTTCTAGAGGTGCAAATTGAAGTGATCTGAGCTCAAAAAATTAAATAGTTTTTACGATTTTATATGTGATAAACTCACAACTCAGCTGAAAAGACTTGAAGGTTTACGTCTTGTTCAAAATAGGGCTTGGCATTGCTTCACTAATTTTAATAGTTATTTTTTATTGCTTTCTTTTCTGGTTGAGAAGACTAGCTGGTTTTGCTTCTCTCTTAATAAAGTCTTCTGCTTGAATTTTGACGAGTGCAGACATGCCGTTAGAGATTTAAGCGATTCTGAAAGATGTATAATGGGTTAGAGTTCAATGTACTGCTGTTAGCTGCTCCCTATTGCTGGAGGTGACAGGGGAGAAGATAACTAAGGAAGTAAAAGGATTTTTAGTGCTGATCACCATCTTCCTGCATTAGTGGGTTCATTCTTGGGGCTTAACGTGGCACGCGTTGCTGATGTTGATGCTAAAGCAGCTGGGTCTGGGAGGGGATTGCAGTGTCTGCTTGGGAGGAATGCTGCTGTGGTAAATGGAAGGGGCACACTTCTAAATAAGTTTTTTCCAATAGCTGTCATCTGTGTTTGCTTTAAGCTTTTGGAATGCTCTTTATTTTCTGCTGCTGGCCAGGTATGGAAGTGATGGTGAGTCATAAGGAAATGTAGGTGGTGATGGAGGAGAAGAGCGGGTTTTGAGGAGCAAGGGGGGAAGTTGTGGTGCACCTGGAAGCTGCAGCTGGCAGGTGATTTTTTTGTATTTGGAACTGGAAGTGAGACTGAGGGAGGAGTTTGAAAATGAAGAGAATCCTCATTAAGTCATGAGTAAGGTTCCTTCATTAGGGTTTTCCTGTTACGGGCTCTTGACTTCTCAAGAGTGTGGCAGCAGGATTCTGATTATACTGGGGCTAGCCTCAAGCTTAGACCTGAGCTTAGTTATTGATTTGAAAAAGAGGATTACTGCTGATTTGTGAGGAAGAATTGTTAGTGGTGATCTCTGAACAAACCATGGATGTGAATTAAAATGTTAGGAAAGGTAAAATGTGGAGTTGGTAGCAGTTAGCATTAGTTCTGCCTTTATTTTCCTGGTGAGGTCTGCAGCCATATATGATGCTAGTTTCTTTATTTAATATTAAACATGGGAATAACATACAGCATGGTCAGTCAGTAGGACTACAGCCATAGTAAACCTTAGGGTCAATTAAAAGAAAAGTATTTATCTTCAGAAGTAATGAATAAATTTGAAAACAAAACAATAATCCTTGAGAGTATTGTTTATAGAAGTTTAGTTTTAAGGTACTTCCTCTCCTTCACACTACCATGAAATTCTACATTGCAGATTCTGCCGTGGGTTAGCACCAATCAGAACCTTGAATTCAAAGAGAATTGCAGATCTGTTTTATTTAACCTTATAAAATAAGCATGATTGTAGTAGTTGCACTTATATAGTGATTGTTCTTGAAGTTTCAGAAAAGTATTGGGCATGTTTAGAAAATAGCGACTACATACTTAAATCAGTGCCACTAGAAGGAATTGAAATTACAGACCTTCAAAGAATATTGAGCAATTTGGAAAAGTAATAGCTAAACATTATTGCTCAAAATTGTTCCCTGCAGATTAAAATGAGACCTGCTTTGGTTAAAGTATCTTGAAAAGTATTTAAGAGATAAATTAATAGGATACCATGATTATTTCCACATTGCTTTTACAGATGCTTACTGGAAACCACTTTTCCTTGGTGGGTTTGACGTGGAGGTACCTGCTCATGTGTCCAGGAGTGTGTTAAACACAGATACTGTTCCACAAGGTGTCCCTTAGAGGCGAGATGGTGGAGTGGTGCTGTGTGGAGGTCCTGGCCTCATGTCAGCCTACTTAGGCAGTGTAGAGAGCTCTGTCCATGAGCTAGAATGTGCACAGAGGAGAGGAGGACACAGGTGGGGAATAAAGTCTTGAGAGCGGTGTTATAGATCACAGGGGAAAGTCCTGAACCTTTCACTATTAGCAGGGTTCTCCTACAAGGCAAATCAGTAGAAATGCTCCATATCTCTATTGTCGTGTTGATTTATTTGTAGGTGTTTTTCAGCATATGTTAGTTTGCTATTTTATTTGTTCCATTTACCAGCTTGATCCACCAGCCATAGGTGACACGTTACTCCTCCTCTGAAGCAGGCAGGGAATTGCCCAAGCACGGTGCTGCCTGTACGTGCTGTGGTGCAGGGAGTGTGGGGGATCTCCTCCCACGTGTACCCTGCTTCCAGCAACTGCAGAGGGGCAGGGAGATCTCGTGGGTACCCCTGTGCATGGCTGACAGGGTGTAAAGCACCAGGGATGCTAATAAATCCTATCAAAACCTATGATAACACAGCTGACCTAGATTGAGATAAATTTTTCTGTGATTCACATAACTTGCGCATTCCTTCAACATGGTTCAGCAAAGCTGTTTATATTGCAAAGCCCTACCCACCAACCCTTGAATTTGAAGTTCCCTGAGGAATAATATAGACATGAGGACAGAGAGTGGTATTTAATATTTTGTCTTAACTTTATATTTACCATGTGTTAGAAATTTGAGGCAGTGTATGTAATAATGATTTTGCAACTTTCTGTATATTAATAATTGTTTAGAGTTCACATGCTACACGATTGACTGTGCCCATTTGGGAGCATATGTCAGAACTGGTTGTTTTCTATCTTTTATGGTACTTGAGATTAATGGCCTGCAAATGAAAATCTTATTTCCAGCACATTGCTGAAATAAATTAGGCTCTTGCTCTTAAGATGGATGTCACTTGGATAGACAATTCTACCCTCTTAAATTTTCTCTTGAAACATTTTACCAGAATCACTTTTTTTTGTTTTGTTTAATCAGCATCTATCACTAGTAATAAATCTGTATGTACAGATATATATATGTGGTTGGTTATTCCAGTAAAACCCATCATTCTGGTCTAAATCTAGTAGTGTATTTGCAGAGCTGTTGTGGTGGCTGAAAAAAACAATGAACTACTTAAATCCAAGTAATGCTGCAATGATGGGTGGAGGTAGATGAACTCTTAGAAGAAACAGAAAGCACTTCTTTCATCAGATTCACTTATGGTTCATTTGTCAAGCTGCAATCCTAAAATGTTCTGCATTTCTTCAGTATTGTTGCCCAGATTCTAAATCCCCACATACAAGATTGTGCACTTGTATAATCAGTACATTTCACTGCATATTCATGAGCTATGGGTTTCATTACTGTAATTCGTACCTGTCATCTAGAGTTAATACTAATAATTAAAAATTTAATCAAGAAAATTTTGTTGCATTGTTTGTTGTATTTACATGCAGATTATGTAATAAATTCTGTGTTACAGAAAAAATAATCTGAAAAGGGCACATTTACCTTTCCTTACTTGTGGATTTACCACAGTTGGAGTTTGTGGCAGTGTTTCAATTGATGTCTTGGATTTTCTTTACATGGAATTGAAATAAATCCCATGTAAAAGCTTTATTTTGCAGTTTGGGCAGGACAGTGTTAGTTGGTGATCACAGCATGGACATAATGGAGTTCAGAGATGCAGTGTCATATTTATCTTCTTCCCCTTAGCAAACAGAACATAGTTGCTCACAGCATAAACTATCAGTAGTTGTGGTGAAAAGTGTGTTAGTCTTTCATGGCCAAATGTAAAGCTTTATTCTTCATTTAATGATTCTCAAATTTGGTTGCCATGTGCATTCTAGTGGCAGCACAGAGCAACTTTTCCTCTTTTGTGGGTGCCTGACTTGGTGCTGGTATCAGAGTGCAGGTGCTGACCTGGACCTGCCCTTTGGTGGTGGCACCTCCTAGTGGTTAGAGGGCTGTCTGCTGTGGAGAAATGTCGTGTCATGAGTTTTGACAGCGAGCAATATTTCCAGTGTAGTAGTTTTGGAATAGGCTTCCAGGAGACATGTGAAATGTGGCCAGAACCCTAGGACCTGGGAGTGTTGATCAGCAGCCAGGCTGACCATGAGCCAGTGTGTGCCCAGCTGGCAGCAAGGCCATTGGCATGCTGGCCTGTACCAGCAAGTGTGGCCAGCAGGAGCAGGGCAGTGATTGCCCCCTGTACTGGGCACTGGTGAGGCCACACCTTGAGTCCTGTGTCCTGCTTCGGGCCCCTCACTGCAAGAAAGACCCTGAGGTGCTGGAGCATGCCCAGAGAAAGGGAACAGAGCTGGTGGAGGGTCTGGAGCACAAGGCTAAGGAGGAGCTGGGATTGTTTAGCCTGTGGAAAAGGAGAGCCCTTAGCTCTCTACAACTGCCTAAAGGAGGTTGTAGCAAAGTGGGTGCTTGTCTTTTCTCCCAGGTACAAGCAATGGGATGAGAAGAAAAGTCCTCAAATTGCACCAGGAGAACTTTAAGTTGGATCTTAGGAAAGGTTTCTTCATAGGAGATTTATCAAGCGTGAAAAGAGGCTGCCCAGAGGAGTGATTGAGTCACCATCCCTGGAGGTACTTAAAAGATGTATAGTTGGATCACTTAGGGACGTGGTTTTGTGGTCAGCTTGGCAGTACTGGGTTAACAGTTGGACCTGATGATCTCAGAGGTTTTTTCCAACCTAAGCAATTCTATGATCCTATGTCTAGTCCTGCACTAGAGAAGGATCCCATGCAGTGCCACAGGCTGGGGCTGGGGACAGTGAGTGGCCAGGAGCCAGCCCTGCACACTGGCAGCAGGAAGTGTCAGCAGGGCATATCCAGGAGACAAAGGAAGGGATCATCCCTCTCTGCTCAGCATGGTCCCTGTCCAATTCTGGATTATCCTGAGGTTCCTTCCAATGTGAATTATTCCTTGACATTAAGTTATTGAGGCATATAGAGATTCTGTTCTATTTAATAGGTAATGAAATTATGCAGTACATAGAAAGGTTGATTTAAAGCAATTAGTGATATGATTTCTCATGGATTGGTATAGATTTCTTCTAGGTAAAGTGGATGAGTTAAATAAAAATTCCAGGCTTTCATGATGCATGGGGTAATGCATTAATAGAAAGAACTTGCATATCCTTGGAGGGTAGGAAGACAGGAAGTTCACTGCTACAGTAGATCTCGGACTACTTTCCTTACAGATTAGGAAATTAGAATTTCTTTTCAGAAAAGCAAGGATTTCATATATATATATTCAAAAGTTTATGTAAACTGTAAAGTGGCTAGCAGCCAAATTTACCATTTTTAATAGCGACCTTTTGCCACTTCAAGCAAAATTAAGTAGTTCCTTGATGCTGTTTTTTTGTACTCCAAAATAATGCAGTAGATAATGAGTAATGTAGCACAACTCAGTATGTAGTAGCGTTCCAGCTGACCATATTAGCTCAATTAGCGGCTTTTTGGAGGCATTTAATTGCTGAAGTGTATGACTATTTGGTTCATTTTTTTGGCTATCAGACTTCTCTACTGAGGACTGACATTGATAGTGTAATGTGATTAACTTTTAAGTAAATCTTTGTTGAAACTGAATACAGGATGTGTGAAAAGCCTAATATTACTTTTTCTTTGCTTCATAAACACCCTTTCTAACATTTCACTGTGTCAGGAAGAGTGATATTTGCCATATGTTCAGATTTTGTCTTGGATGGATTTCTGGTAAGCTAAAGCCCTTTCAGCAAGGCTGGGAAAGCATTGCTGAGTACAAAAGTGGAGCAAGATGCTTTAGTGATCAGGCTTGTGTGTTTCTCTCTTTTCTATAACTGGTTCATATCAGATCAGTGTTCATCCCTTGGTTGAAGAAGTTTTGTATAATGTATGTTTGAAAAAAGTTTAATCCTAGGCCAAAGTGTCTCTTTACAGCATGATGTGTAACCTTCCTGAATGTGTATTCCTCTTTCTCAGTAGTACAGAATAGCAAGAAATTAACTTTAGTGTGGTTCTTCTTCAAAACAAAGAGCAATTTTACAGGTTAAGGATCAAAAAGATGAAAGGGATAAGGCTGATTTTCTACTGTACAGCATTCAGCTATTTTCTGTTGTCATCTGTAGTCCTTTCTTTTCTTGACTTCATGGGACATGGGGCAAGTGTATATGAATGTGCTCTAAAATTCGTGTTAGATGCGTGATTGCAGGTATAGCGAGGTCAGAAATGGAAAAGATAACTCCCTTCAGCTCATCACCTGGTAACTTAAGAATTGCTACAGGTATCAGCTGCTTTCTGAGCCTTACTGGGCTGCTTTCATTAATGTTAAGTATTTTTGTGGCTTGTGCCCTCGCCGAGACAGTGAAGGTACTTATAGTGTGCCAGTATTGCCAGCTGTCCGTGCTGCAGCATCAGAGTACTTTAGAGAGCACAGTTGGCTTTGAAGCTGATTCTCCCATTGCTGCTCCTGTGTGTTATACAGCAGATCTTCGTGCTTGAAATTCGAGGAGACAGATGATGGGATGGGGATGCAATTTAAACCCGGGGACTTTTCTTGCTGGCTTCTCAGCCTGTGGAACGTAACTGGAAGCCAGCTGACGTTGCAAGCGCTCATGGCTGTCTTTTGGCACCCGAGTGCTTGTTTGGATGGTTCCTGCCTGCAGCACAGAGCTAGACAGGGAAATGAATGAATTTACTGGCAAATTTTCAGGCGTATTAGTTTTTTATTAACCATAGTTTCCTTTCAGACTGTTAACACGCCCAAGTGCCATATGCTGCTGAACAGACAAGTCCAGTACACACCCCAGCCTGGTGATTTAGTTGGTTTTTATCCGTGTGTATTCTTGCTACAAAGGCTTTATCTGTTCTCAAAATAGTCAATCCAGTGAAGATAGCCACACACATGGCCTTGTAGTCTTGAAATCCAGATGGTTTTAAGCAGAAACTAATAATATATAATCACTTTCTCTTTATTTCCATAATGACATACTTTGATATGCTTCTGCTCTGTCCTTTGTCCTGGTGGCGAGTCTGTTTTCCTTTGAGAGTTACACTGAAATACCTGTGCACAACAGTCCAGCTGATAGTGGTTTTTAAAAATCGTATAAGGATCTGTGTTAAAGCAAAAAGCTATAAATTATATATAAATGTATAATTTCAGTTCTAGAAACAAAGTCTTGATAGACACAGAGAGCCTCTGGGAGCTCAGCTTGGCAAAGCCAATCCATTTCCCAAGAGTGTTGTGTGGTAAAAAATAAACTTCCTATCTGGGCAAGAACAGATTAGAAAATATAGGAGTGTGAGGGGAAAGATGCATGATTTACTTGATTTCCAGATGTGCAACAAATTGTAGTGGCAGCTGGTCTGCACCAGCTGAAGGGAAACACAGTTGGGAAATGTAGGCAAAGTTAAGCACAAGGTTCTCTTGGGGTGAGCTTGTTGTCCTCCCCCAGCAGTGTTCTCTGCAAGGGCTTCAAACAGCTCACAAGAAATTACACGCACACTCTTCTGCCACCCCAGCTCCGAGTATGTAATTGTAGCCAGGCAGATTAATGTCATTTTCTGATGCTTCAGGACATCCTGCTGGTGACAGGTGAGATTAAATCTCAGTAGTGGGCACAATTAGTAAACACTAAGCATTGTTCATCAGGCTTTTAGGAGCCTGATTTTCTGCTTTCTGTTAAATAGATTGCGACTTCTCAGAGGTTTGTGGTACTGTCTTCTTGTAAGATAGGCACAAAGTATTTTATTATATTATTAAAAGAGTAATCTTGTTTACTGTTACTTTTAATGTTAAATATTTCAATATATTTTTGGAAAAGGTACATTTGTGAAAACGAAGACACATACTTAGATGTAAAGGAATAAAAAATCTTCCTATGCCATTTATAAGAACACATTGCTGTTTCCATTCTAATTTCTAGATATTGTTTTCCATATATGGTCCTTGTTTCCATTATGTGGGAACATGAAATTGTTAGTTTCAGAACACTGAATGATACTACTTAAACAAATGATTTTCTCAGTTTTTCCTTTGTGCTTTTTAGAAGTAATTTTATGTAATAAACAGAATCTGAATGGTTACATTCTACTGCCCTTGTAATGTGCCCTTGCTTCCAGTCTCAGTGCTGGTGTTCACTTAGCAAATATTTATCTTCCATTGCTGAGGATTAGAAAATGTGGTGTTCATGATCTTAAATTATGAGTACCTTTATAATTATCATCAAGTTGAATAGTTAAATGGGTGTAGACAGGAAACGGGAGATCTGACTTGCTTAGACTTGAGCTGAGTGATGCAATATTTAAATGAAGATACTATAAATCAGGTTTAGCGTTACTTCTGTCCTCGCATTCAATGAAGTGAACTTGCTGGTTCTTCTACATGAACTAGTGACAAAGGCATCTATGCACCTTTTTAAAAATAATTGTACTTTCCTAACTTACACATTGGTGGAGCAGCGAAGCTAGTGAATTCTCTATCACCGCTTGTTTTTCTGTCTAAATGCATTGCAGATTTGGAGAGTGCAGTACCCTTTTACACAATCACAGCAGTGAAAGAATATAAATGTGGCTTTGTTTTATTGACAAAATATGAAAATCTGATTCTATTATACAGACTCAGATTTTGAAACAACAGCATCATGTCTGACTAAACTGTAACTCTGAAGCAGGTTTCTTGAAAAACTTGTGGGAGAGTTTAAAAATTTTGTTTCATTTTTTTCCTTTTTTTTTTTTTTTTACAGAAACTTGAATTTTGTAGACTTGTTATACTTTGCATTTTTTTCTTTTTAATTACTAGAAGATATTTCCTTTTAGCTTGTCTAAGCGCCCTGTTGCACATGCCCTGAGCAGATTGCTGTGGGTAAGTATTGGTGGCAGTCCCTCGTTTTTGACATATCACTTGAGAGCCCTGCACTGCCACCCAGAGAGGGTAATCCCAAAGGTGTTCAGATGTCCTGAAGGAGTGACTGGACCACTTTGCCCCACAGATGAAGTTAAACTCTGCAGTAAACTCTGGAACTAGCTAATTTCCACTTCAGGAACTGGTCTAAGCCAAAACAGTGTATTTGACTCCTTCAGAAAATGTTTGAGCACTGTATTACTGCTATTGTGTAGGGAATTGTGTGTATCTGTTTACTGGCTGAGATTAAAAAATGCAACTTGACCAAGCCACGAATACAGATGCACTTGTAACATCCACGTAGGAGTACTTAAATTCCAATCTGTGTCAAGTCTGGTTCAGTCTCTTTCGTATTTAGCAGACAGTGCATATGAGCTGACTCTAATACAATGTTGTGTTAATTTTACATCACAGAATAGGAATTTAAATGTGAACATTTAAGCAGTTCTGTTTTTTCATGTTGTTTGGTTGAATAATATGTAGAAATAATTGCTAAAACTTAGAACCATAAATAGCTGTGGATTTTCATAACTTGGTATAATCACTAGTTTCAATGTTGTTTTCTTTTTTTTTTGTTTCTATTTCCCCCACCCAGTATGCTGTAACTAATCTCTGTACAATGTGAGTACTCCATTCCCTCCTAGACCTCTCTTCCCTTCCAGTCCTTCCCCACCAAATCCTTGATTTATGCAAAACCTTTAATAGAGTAGAAGGGCCTCAAGAGAAGACTGTTCTGATGTTTGGAGAGAGCTTTAATGAAAAGTTGCATTGTTATTTCATATTTACTTACCAAATCCCGCCAGAGTAAATTCTTGCCAAACTAGTTTTGTATATTTCTTGTCTGGTCTTGCTCACGTATTGTTTTGTATCAGGACCTTGTCTGACAGGAAAAGCGACCAGAACAGTTCAGGCTATGGCAGTAGTAATAGGTGATGCAGTAAAAATGAAGTCTATCTAAAACTTCTTATGCAATACTGAGAAACTTTTAAAGGAAGTAATTAGCAGAAGTCATGCAGCTTATATATCAAAGCTATTTTTAAGTAGATTGTTCATGCTGAAATAGCACCATAGTGATTTAGAAATGGCTGTTTCTCCTATTGATTCTATAATTTTGAATATTTTTTTACATTTGCCTTGGAGGGAGGAAATAGTTGTGGTAGGAAGCAAAAAACAAGGATACATAGATATTGAAATTGTAGTTTTAGCTTGGCTGCTGTTTGTTTTGACGGATGTAGTCCTGTCACTGAGCCAGTATTGCAGTTACTTGTTTTCAATGTTTCCATTCTTCATTAAGAAGAAGCATTTGTAGGAAACAAAATGGTGAATTGGGTGATGTGTGAGGGATCAGGCTGTGTTAAAGACCAAACTAGGTTTTCCATTTTCCATCTGCGATTTTGCAGTGAAAGCTGGCTTTATGGTTCGATTCTAGCTTAGCTTTGAGATTGAGAATCGCAGCAGAGGAAACCTGAGTCAAGTCCTTTATGAGTGCAAGGTGCTTCACAGCTTGTCTGTTTGATTGTCTATTCTATGCCTTGGTCTTTGCAAATGTGTTTCAGTCTTTGGTGTAGATACGAGAGGCAGAGGAGACTTTTTTTAATGGGCTGGAGGATGAGGAAAGATCTTTTTCCTTTTAATTTGAGAGCAGAATTTACAAAGGCATCTCTTGAGCAGACTTCCCTTTGAACATGTTTGTTAAGAAATGTTGAAAGATTCCTGGTGTACACAGGTGACTTTGTCCAGCCCTGTGTTATTTATTTGAGTATTCAGACTTAAAAGTTTATCCAAGTATTTGCATTATGTACCTTTTTTACAGAGCAGGTTTGTGTGTTAGCTAGCTATGTAGGCTGCTCTGTATGCATGACAGTGTAAATAATGTAATACCATTTTTAATTATTCCTTAATCTTTACTGTTAAAAAATGTATGCTATCTCTTGTAATATGCTACAGCAATAAGTCTATTTAGGGAAAACCCACATACTAGAAATCCAGTTAATTGTATAATAAGTGCTTGCTTAGAAGAAATGGAAGGTAATGTTATTTAATACTTAGAGAAATCAGAGAAAAAAGTGTGTAATTTAATTTTTGAAATGACTAACCTAATGACTGTAAAATGTAATTCTGGAATCTGATGATGATGACTTCCAGCACTATTTAAGGAGGATGTACTTATACAAACAATTAAGTTTCATAGTTATCAAATGTCTCCAAAATATTTGACCTATGCATATATATATAATGTGCAAATAATAGAGTTTTAGGATATTAAAACCAAGATGAGTATCTCTTGATGTTTTTTCATGTAGCATGTTCTGTCAGGATTTAAATGTATATATGGATTTAGATGAATTCTGGTAGTTCCATTTCTTGTCCTGCTCCATCTTTAAGAAATCAAAATATTTTCAAGCCTTTTAGGGTGGAGGTTATTTATTTATTTATGAGTTCTATTTTTAGTGTGGGTGGGTTTTTGTTTAGTTCAGGTTTGGCTTTGGTGTGATGTTTTTATTATTTTTGTTTGTTTGTTTTGTCACTTCTAGACACCATACCTGAAAAGGCTTATGCTAATTGCTATTTTTAGGAAGTCAGGAACTCTGCAAGTTGATGCAGGTTTGGGTCCTCCCAGCAGAAACTTCGTGGAGCCATGCCTTCTCAGTGAAAAGCAAGGAAGCTCTTTTCCTGTGGGGCATTGAACAACAGCCTGGGGTGTTGGGGGGTGTATTTGAGAAGCAGGATTATGTAGCATGATCAGGCTGTGTGTTTACAGGCAACTTTCCCCCATTAGGAGACAAATCCTTTAAGACTAGCATGTTGAGTACTAACCAGCACTTGGGGCATATGCTGGAGACACTGTGGACACAACTTATTCTCTGTGGCTTCCTTTGCTATCAAAAGTAATAATAAAGACTATACAGCCAGTCTTCCCAGTTATTGCTAGAGACATGTATCGACACAAAGCCACACCCACACATTTGTATGCATATATGTGTGCATGTATGTATCTGTGTGTATATATAATTTTTTATTTTAAATGTGGAAAGTGTTCTTAGTATAAGTTTAAGATACTTCATTTACCAACTCTAGTGAAGGACAGGTAGAAAGAAATTTGATGGTGTTTAAGTATAGGTTTGTGCCTTTTATATCTGTTCTGTGAAAACCTCACACCTTTTACAGCTGCATGTAACCTTTTGTGCCTGTTGACCACTGTCTTACATGCTTTATTTTGAGGATAATGTATGTTCATTTTATGGAAGGAATATTGGGAATATAATGTGCAGTAGTATTGGTAATGTGTCAGAATCCTATCTGTCAGGGATGGGATTGTAACTTGTGCAGGTCTGATAGAAGAGGGAAAACTACATATCTAGTCTGAGGCAATTTAAAAAAAACGACAACTTGGGCTTTGCATCTCAATTTACATTTATTTACAGAAATATGACCTAAATAGATGTTTGATGTCAAGCATTTGTAGGATTGCGATGCTCACCATATGGTGGAATAAGATTTTCCTGTTGGCATGCAGTAATCTGATACCATTTTCTTCTTCGTTTATGCAGGATCAAAACTACTGGATACAAGTTCACCGGCTGGAGCACGGGGATGGTGGGATCTTGGATCTCGATGACATTCTTTGTGATGTAGCTGATGACAAAGACCGTGTAAGTACAAATCGCTACAAATGTAGCATGGCACAAACTGTACATCAGCACATCAGTGGTGTGTGTTTCCTGCATGTGTCCCAAAGTGGGAGTCAACACAGAGACATTTTTTATGTAGTTTGCCTGACAGATGTGAGAAATTGGCTGCTGTCCTGGGGTTTTTTTAAAATTGAATAATGGGTTTTCCATCCTTTCTGGTTCTTTAACAGTTCAAATAGGAAAAGGGGGCTGCAAAGACAAAAAAAGGCCTCAAACAGTAGAACTTTAATGCACAAAAAAAAAAAAAGCATCTGTAAGGTGATGTTGTAGCTTTGTTTTACCACTTGAATATGTGCAAAAAATCATGCTGGTTTTAAACTTGAGTTTGGGTTTATTTTTTTGGGTGTTGAGTTTGGTGTTTGAGTGTTGGGTTTATTTTTTCAAAACTCGTTTTTGGAGGAACTGCTAGTTACACAGAACTTTAGACAATAATTATGCACTGCTGGGCCTTGAGTGCTTTTATTTTTTAAGTAGAGCTTTAGACTACTGTCAACTAAGAGGCTTTTTGTTTATTGGCTATTTGTTTGAAGTTATAGATAGAAGTATCTTTGAATTACTTGCTCAAATACCTGTAGGTAAGAAACACTGTGGCAAACTGTAAAGTCATGTAAATATGCCGCTTTTCTTTGGAAAGGCACAGGTGTTTGCTGAAGCTCTTGAAAGCATCAGAGCCTGATACAGACTTCAGCCTGGAAACATGTTTCAGGACCACACTCCTTCACAGAGAGTATCCTTAACTGCCTCTGCTGGAACAGGCGCTGTCAAGGCTCCTTGAAAACTGGCCAAATGATGACTCTTAGGCTAATTTTTCAGAAATAGATACTTTGCCTGTCGTTATTTCTTGTGACAAAACTTAATTGACATGGTTATTTCAACCAGGACTTTATAAAGAAAAATTATGTGAGGAGTCTTGGGACATGAAGACTCCTCACTGTCTGAAATGTTTGGATTACTCAAGATGTATAGAGTAACAGTGCTGAGTTTTCAGGAATTTCTTCCATAAAAATAGTGCCCAGATAAGATTTCATAAAAAGCTAATTAAAACCTCTAGTTGGTTATCTCATATTGAAAGTGCTCAGCTGCATGATTATTTTGCTTTCAGGCCTCAGGGAGGCTGGTGCAAATTGTCACTAAATATAAATACAAATATATATATAAATATATAGATATATATATACACAGACTTATTTGAATAATGCGGTTCTTAGCTCCTCACATGCTCTTCCCTTCAGAAGTTTGAATTCTGGTGACTTCAAGACCTTATTCTTTGGATGTTACCGTGCCTTGCTTCCTTCAAGTGGGGTAATTCCCCACAGTGAAACTCTGTGGGTGTTTTTATGTGCGTGACTAATAGTTGAAAAACTCTGACTGCAATTGAAGCAAGCAAAGTCATTATTATAATATTGTTTTTGTGTACAGATGGACAAGATGCTTAGCAATTGGTAGTATTTATCTCTGCATTTGCCAAGCTCATCTCTACTGATGGCACTTATGAGTTAAATTTCCTTTTTTAAAGGACTCTGTGGCATTGATTAGGAAGGTGCAATATAAACATGCACTGTGCTATACTGGTTTATATCCTTGAATTTGTCATTCTCACTTGACCTTCATGTTTGTGTCTTTTCAAGTATTTTGGTCATTAGTCATTGTTTTTTAGTTTCCTGTAGTGCATTTCATGGCTGACCTTCCTGGCTCCCTTTAGTTTTGGGTTGTTAGCTTTGCCTCCATAGCAAGTGTGTTGACTGGTTTTGTGTTGCTAGAACCGAATACAGGCCCCATTAATTCAAGGTTTGGAATAGATTTCCAGTTAGGGATATTTTGTAGCTGTACACTTAAGCATAGCTTGTAAAAAAGCATTTAAACAGATGGTGTCTAAACATGTAATTAAATGATTACTGAGGTCTGTAGGATTAGCTTTGCTTAAAATTAAACATTTGCCTATATCTCTCTTCTTTAAAATAGGGACAAAAATGTCTAGGATATTGGAAAACTGAACACTTAATGTTTTAGTGTTCATTTTCACAAGGAACTGCCTTATATTCTTGAAGAGAAGTTCTTTGTGTTATTTACTACCTGAACATCTGTATTTTTGAAAATCAATTTTCTCTTATTATGGTTCTTTAGACTTAAGGATCAGTAATAAATGTAGTTTTTGTCTTTGGTGGTGCTTTTATGCTATAATTGTGCAGTGTCATATCAGCACAATACAGAATGCAGAGCAGCTAAGGACCACTTGTCATCTTGATGGATTTACTGCTCTGTGTAGTCAACTGCTGTGATAAAATGAAACACTTAAGTGATGTGAAGAATATATTTACTCCTATTCCACTGTCTCCATGGAGAAAATGTTCTGTCCTATAACAAATATAAAGACCCTTAGAGCAGCTGTTCTGAATGGAATGAGAGAAGTATCTTTGATGGAATCCTTCATATTAGAATGCTGCATAGTAGGGTGGCTTCATTTAGCTGCTTCTGTCCCTGTATTTTGTTATTCTTTTGTCACTTACTAAAACAGAATGGATGAGTAAGGGGTAGTTAGTTGCTTTTTGGAATAATTCGTGATGCTCAGTGTTGTTCCTCCTTAAATAAAAGGAGCAAAACATGAAACAAATTACATGGAAAAACTGATTTTGCTAAGATGTTTGTTCCTTTGTTCCTTTCTGAAACAGCTTTTCTGAAGCCCTTTATCATAGTTCATTGAGAAAGTGCATAAAACACTCTAACTTAGCCAGCAGAAGACGTGGACATTTATATCACACAATATCAGTGCATATGAAGTTGCTTGGTTAATGCAGTTAATGGTAATAACCTTATAAACAAAAATTTAAGTAATGGTCATTTGAATTTTGTTTTTTTTTAGAAAACTTCTAAAAAGTTATTGAAATGTAATTTTTTCAGGTTTTACTGTGGAAATATGGATAGTTTTCAGTGGAAACATATCAGTGTTTTTTACATTTACCTCTGTATACACGAATACAAATGGGCTGACTTGTTACTGTTTTTGAAAAATATTTGGCTACAACAAATAAGATTTTATTTTCAGCTGGCATTTAGTCAGTAGTCTAACCTACTTCTATTATTTAAAAAATACAGGTTTCTTGTGTGTTTAGTGATTAGACCAGTATTTTAAAGAAAGATTAATAGCCTCTTTTGTTCGGATTTCTGTAACTTGCAAAAGTAGCCCTCTGTATGAAGACTCTCAGAAAACATATGTCATCTTGATAAGTTTCCAACTTGATGATAGCATACTTGATGACCTCAGTTCAGTTTTTAGTAGGCAGACGTTCTCAGCAGCAAAAGCAAATCCAACTGCAGAAAAAAGCCAGAACCCAACCATCCTTAACTGTGTTTTCTTCGGCTAGACTGAGGCACGTAGACACTTTAGTAATTCTCACACTTTGGGTGTAATTTGGAAGTGCTTATTCTGAGATCTCATAGACCCTTCTTTATCCATGAAAAAAATATTGAGGGAATTGTGGTGTAATCTTATTTAAAAAAAAAAAGCAACCAACAAACCCAAAGTATGTGTATGAATATAAGTTGCTCATATTTGAATTCTCACTGAAATAGGAATTTGTATTTTGAACAACTTGAAAAAAAAATTCTTTGCAATTATATGTAATTTTCTTATGAATACAAATGCTCAGGCTGTTGCTCAGTGGGAAGCTTTAGAGATTAAAATGTCTGTTTTTGGTGTAGCTATATTGCTGAAAAAATCAGGTTTTTTTTCTTCCCAAGAGAACAACAGGGATCTGCCATTAACAGCCACTGGTTGTGATGATCAGCTGGGCAAATAGAGCTACTTTGAAACAAGCATTTCATACCTTTGAAGGTATGAACCAAATGTCAGTTATTCGTAAATTCATTTGCTCCAATATACTTATTTTTTGCCATATTAGTTTGAGACTAACAACGTGTAAATGTTAAAGGCCTTGGCATCTTATAAATTCCTTTATCACTGTCCTGATAATTCCGCACTGGTTCTCAAAAATAACCATAGTAGTTTGGTATATATACTCAGATTTACAGCCTGGCTTTATTTCTCTAAACTAAGGCAGGCATGGGTTTTCTTTGCTTGACTTAACATTTTCAAATATTCAGTCAGCTCTTCACCCTGCATAATTCATGCTTACGCCCACTGAGTCCAGAGATAAGAACCAGAGGAATATGGTTTGGTCTTGTCTGGAGTGAAGTCTCACGCTTCCCACAGTGTTTGTGTGTGTGGTACTCTATCTGGCCCAGGTCACTGGAAGTTCAAGGTGATGTTGGTGCTTAGTGCTGCTTAGACAAACTTTGAACCTCCCAGAAAGACACACAAGAAGTTGCTGGTTTGAGTGGAATACTTCTGGTGAGAATGGGATGGAGATTAATTTCATGGATCTGTGCTGAAACGGAATTAGTAAACATTCATGAGCTGGAGTCAACTGTGTTAAGTAAGCAAACTACAGCTGAAATTCAGTGAGATCAATTGTGCTTCATTTGCATCTGCTTTTAAGAGACTTACAGAGATTCTATTAACATTATTATGAAGTTAGTGCCTACTTGCTTCAAGCGTGAAGAAGTGTGAAGTCTTCTAGTGGGAAAAAGTCTTTGAGCAGCTTCTTCACATAATATGAAGGCATATTAGGACCTTTGCCCAGTGTTGTGGAGAGGAAATGAACTTTTGGGTTTTGTGCTAAAACAGATGGTCAATTCTAAATAATACTGTTGTTTTGTTTACTCCCTCTTGGAAAGCTCTGTTGAGTTAGAGAGGCATGTGATACACAAAAATGTGGGTCTGGAAAGGATGACTGTATTTTGTTTGTAACAAATGTTAACTGGAAGCTTACACAGAAATAAGGCTATTTTGAGCAAATGCATTATAATGTTAAGGTTAAAGGCTAGCTAGGGACTGTAGGGCTGTGATTGCAGTATCCTACTGCTGTTGATTCTTGCTCTCTCACTCTTATTTTTTGAGCCAGTTATGCAAGACCCCATTTCTGTAGTAAATTCAGGGTAGGCCAGTGACAGCTGTTACAAAGACTGAGATTCTGGTAACCCTGTGCCTGTCCATTCACTCAAAAATGTTAAAGAGCTTTTGAAGTCAATGAAAGCTGTGCAGATAATGTTGTGTTATCTTCAGATTTCCATCAGCACATAATCAGAATACTCAAAGTAGTGTTGTTTATTCTAAATTTTGGGTATCTCTGCCCCATTTAAGCAAACTTGCAGCTGAATTTACATGTGACTTCTCTTTGATTCTGCAAGTTAAGAATTTAACCCTAAAATTGTGAATAAAGAATAACAACTTTTTGTGCTTGTTTCTGCCATTAACAGATTAACACCTGGAGTGAATGAAGAAACTTCTTCTCCAGGTCCCATGCAGCAAATCTGACAAAGCTTCAAAATTGCCAAAAAATTACTCAGAAATGTGGTTCTTAGTATTTACAAAACCATGATTGGTATACCCTTTCTCCCCTCAAAACCTTTCTATCAAATTAATTTTCAACTATTGCCATGATGATCTTCTGCCACAGTGTGCAGCTTCTCTCTTCATGTTCTGTGTCTTCATTCCCAGTATCCCAGGAAAACAGAATGACCTTGAAACAATTTGTTGTTACTCACAAGTGACTTGGCAAAACATATCCTGAGCATAAGGCATTCTTTTCTTGTAACAGCTTAAAATAACTGCTCGAGCCACCAAGCTTGGGAAAGTATTGATACTGGGAAAGAAAATCATCATATAACAACCCTATGATTATTTTCTGTTAAAAAACTTCAGTTCTGGAACAATGGGATCTTGATGTCATCTACTGTTTGGCAGTGGTTTTTATTTTAATTATGCTTTTAGGGATTGGCAGTTTTGTATTACTGAAACTCTGAAAAATTGGTAAAAATAGAATGTGTCCATTTAAACCAGGTGTTTTTGCATTAACACTATTGATTCATTACTGGGATGGCCACATGATGATTTTTAGGTCTGTCTTCCTGATAAATCTAAAGTAGACAGAGTATTTACACACCATTTATTCCCAGCTGCTGTTTAATGAAAACATATTTGAAAACAACATACTCAAAATATAAATATTATATTCTGACAAAGAATGAAATTTAAATGCTTGTAGTATTTCTAATAGTAAACTAAATTTTAATTTCAGTGTTCATGGATGAGACTGATATATAATCATATATCCATGGAAGTGAGGAAATAAAGGTCATAATACATGAATATTGGAACATGAATTTTTCTATCTCTAAGAGATATTAGATGTAACTAAATGCTGTCCCGTAACTGTGGTTCTTAGTTTTTCACCTCTTTCAGAACTGTTCATCAAATTGTTAATCTCATAATCACTTAGTTTTTTCTAGCTGTGTTGTGACGGTATTTTCATTCATGATTTTCTGTGTATTTTTGGGATAAATTGCAATATTCCAATTCCTTTCCTGTAATGCTGAAACAGTTGTATGGATGCACTAAGAACTCCCAGGTAGGAGAGGATGGACATCTGTAAATCCATAAATCCATTTCCATGGAGATCTGAAGAGCTGCAGGTAAATCTGACTTCTGAAAATTGAATATTTTGCTAAAAGTTGTTCTCTGAGGAGTAGCAGGCCCATGCATGAAGATGATTATACTGGGGAAGTTCATGACAGTGTTATCAAGAAAGTATATATATACATCTCACAAATGTGCCTGTATTCTCAGCAGAAAGACACACCTAAGCAACAATGACTGGGTTAGTACAGTCAAAAAATCCCACAAACTTGGCATGGAATAAGAGGGTTTTGTGGATCTATAACTGGTCGGGAAGATGGAAAATAGAGCATGTATTGTTCAATACATTGCAGTTGTTCTGAAGGAAGGAGAAGGGGAGATTTTAATACTGGAGTGACAAATTCCATTGTTGTGTGGGAAACCGGACATGGATGGTGAATGCTGATCATGGAGAGTTGCAGAAGCATTTAGGGAGTTGACAATAACATGGTGGGTGCAATATCATCTTGGCAGTGGTGATGTGCTTTTGGAGAGAGACTGCTTTAACTGAATATACAAACTAATGAGTTCTGAGCTTGCTCTTATATTTGGGAGAATGTTTCTGATTTTGCAATAGACCTCTAGACGCAGTGGCTTAAGTGCAAGGTACGTAACCAGATCTCAGGTGGCTTCCAGCAGTTTGCCCTGTCTCTGCCTCTCCCCGGTATTTTCATCCCAGTCCTGCTGCTTGGCTCTTGAGGGCTCTGGCATTCTTTGGATCCCGTCTCATAGCAGATTTGTTTACTCAAATGGCAGAAGACTCTTCCTTGCAAAACTGAGTATTTTTCTTCTATTTCATGAATATTTTAAGTTCACCAAAGGACCTGGCAAGCTGAGGAGGAAAGGGAGAGGGCTTTGCTGCTGGGAGTGGTTGAGGTATGAAGAAATAAGAATGGGAACATCAGTGGGATGAGACCTTGCTTTTCAGTGCAGCAAGGCTGCCAGTGGCTGTGGAGCTGCTGGAGTGGTCCCTGTGGTGCAGCAAGGGGTGCAGAAGAGAATGGGTGGTGGGATCTCTCTGCTGTGTGTGCTGGTGGTGAGCCCTCGGCCTCCTCCAGCACCAAACCAAACAACTGAAAAGGATTTTGCAGAAATAGGATAAAGCACAGAGCAAATGCCAACACTGACTCCAGGTACAAATTAACATCCTCCACTAGCAGTGTTTGAATGGACCAGGACCTCAGTCTTGACATTGTAAGACGCAAACCCTATAGATGGCTGTAGAATCAGATGTGATATTGAGAAGTAGTTCTTTGTTTTTTTCAATGCAAGATCTGGGGCATCAAGTGAAACTGTCATAAGAGTAGCTGTTTGCAAAAAGTTTGCAAACTTTCCTTGACCTTAATTTTCATCAGAATATCTGTGATGTTTATCAAATGCTGTAGATACTTCACGAAGTTTAGGAGAATATGTTTTTTCTTGAGGTGTTGTGGTTTGCAAGCACATAATACTGAATTCTCTGCTTATTTTAACTCTTCAAAAAGATGATACTTGTAAATCATGGAAACTGGTAATTAAGGTAGGATTTAAGTTTGTGAGAAAAAGTTTCTTTAATCTAAACTTTGGTGAAAACCACAGAATGTGTTGAAATGATGATGGTCTCAGAGTGTCTAATATTAGTAAGACTGGAGGTCAGTATGTGGTTACAGATAACAACTGCTACAGTATTATAAACACATCACAATTAAGAGAGATTTTGTACTAAAAATATTTAATAATAGGTTTTTTCTATATCTTGTAGTAATTGCAGATTAACTGGTTAGATACAGTTGTAGATAATATAAAGCTGTGCTTTTGAATCCTTCACAGTGCGAATCTCCACAAAACTGTGCAGTGAATCTAGAATTAGGCCATTATGGCTAATAAATACTTAACATTCTGATAGCTTTTGGTTAATTTCAGCAATATCACTGTGTCCTAGAGATATATTATTCATCCTACAACAAAGGAAGAAATTGCAGGAAAAGTTACTTATGGGGATTCATTAACACTACTCTCTTACTCCTTGATATCAGCAGGTCTTAAAGGCTGTTCCAACTTCAGAGATATTTCCTAACAGAGGTGGTGAGACTCATACACAAGAGGACTGACCCATATTAGAGCTTAATTATAGTAATGGATAATCCTGCAACTATAAATTATTCACAGTTGTTTTGTACGCGAAGTAGCATCATGAATAAAATAAGGAAAAGTTTCTGGAAAAGACTTAGGACAATGCTTGAATATGTCAAAGGTAGTTTTCCTCCTTGTCTTTCAACATGGTTTAAATGGTTTCTAGAGCTTGGCCCTTTGCATACGTCTTGCTTAATGGAAATCAGTAGCAGCAATTCTCGGGGCTGTACACCCTAGTAGAGTTCCTTAACTAATACTTTATGTAAGAGAAACATTCCTACCTAAACAGAGTCCTGGTACCAAAGTTGCAATCTCAGCTATCTGATAAGATTGCCACACTGCCACTAGGATGAGAATTCATTATCATCCTATCCATTGATACCAACAGGTCTTAAGAGACTGCTGTAACTCTGTAGTTATTTCCCTGGAAGGACAGTACGGTTTAGAGTCAGGTACTTTATTTTCTAGCTGACTTAGAAGTTGAAGTATCTCCTGGGTTTGTAGCATGAATAGTCTTACTGACAGAGAGAAGGGAATATTAAATTAGATGTAAACAGGGCCCCATATGCATTTATTGGGGTGGTTACTGCACGCTGAAGGTTTCTTCAGAAAGGGCCTTGCATCCAAAGAGAAGAAAATAATGCTGTCTTATTTTGGGGAGCTTTCACCAGTCTGAGTTTCCAGTTGACTTCCTAGCAGTAGCCCAGAAAGGAAGGAGTTAAGAAGATGCTTTGAACCCAAAGTCTTCTGCTTCATCCCCACACCCTGTTGGTGTACTTCCACACCCTGTTGGTGTGCTGGGAACTACCTCCCGTTCACCTTTAGCGTGCTCAGCAGGATAGTCACTAAGTTTTCAGATTAGCATCACTGCTGAAGCCTGTTTGAGTTTATACAGCGAGAAGGAGTTCTGCCTGCTCTTCAGTGACATACAGCATTGCAGGACCATCGTCTTTTTTCATTTCTATAACCTCTTGGAAGAACTGAAACTGTTCTTTGGTGGGCTCCATTCCTCGCAGGCTGCCAGATTTCCTGTAGGATTGAAGACTGTTTCATACAAGCTTGGTGGGAGCTTGATGATACTGAGTGTTTATTCTTGTGGGATGCTGTTTACTTGAAGGTGATCGTACTTTGGGTGAAATGGCAGACATACCTAAGAGGAAAATTACAAAGAAGTCATCGTCTTTTTCATATGATCGCCGGAGAGATTCAGTGAAAGTTAGGAGACAGTCCAAGTCTCTTAGCTTCAAGTCTGCTACATTGGGTGCTCAGAAAAGGCAGGCACAGAAAAAGCAGGTTTGTATTTGGATATTTCTCCAAAAAAAATTCTTGCTTTCTAAATTTTTATGGCGTTTTTAAATCTTGCTGTCTTAGTATGAAGTGGAAAGCAATCTCTGTGTGTGTGTAGGTAAAGCTGGATTTTTTTTTCTGTAATATTTCTTAAGAGCTAGATAGATTTATGGTGTTAATTTTATGCTGAGAAAAGTCTGCACATTTTCTGCTTTTAAGACATGATTTATGATTTCTGTTTTGTCTCAAGGAATTGCTCCTATAGTGCAATATGTGTCCTGTGAGCTTTGGTAGTGTTTATTGTGCTGAAAAACATGATGGGTGCTGAAACTTTTGAAATTATTATTCAGATTACAGCTGTTCCACTGCTCTTCATTGTTATTATTTTTTTTTAATGTTGAAATGTACCAGACTGAGAGCTTTAGGGAGTGAAATATCTTGCTTATTCCAGAACAGGTAATGCAAGTCAACAGAAGCACCTGTTCTGGTGGGACCAGTTCTTAGGTTAGAGGGCAGTTTAATGCCTTGGCAGTGCTGCTCTGCCATAGTAAAAGACTTTCATACACAGGTCTTTCTTTATATTTTGTTGCTGGGATCGAATTAAATAAAATTTCTCCAAAGAGAAGATGCAAGTGTGAACTGTCTTAAATGGAATAAAAAGTTCATGAAATGTCTTTGTATACTGATCCCTAACATTTAATCCAATATGGAAGGAGTATGGGGTCACTAACTCTGATCCCAGTCTGCACCTTCACTTCTTGAAAGGTTAAATGAACTTTACAGGAAATTTTTAATTAGCTGTGTACAACTTAAAGCACTTTGACACTTTGCAAATAGTGTTTCTTCAAGTGCCTTGAAATAGACTAGATTTTCAGTAGCACAAAAGTGAATTTCTTTCAAGCAAGTAGTTTTCAGACCCTGACCATTCCAACTGTGTCTAAACTTTGAGGGCATATATCCTTTCAGATTTAACAGAATGTAAGTTATTGTGTCCAGTCTAAACTTCGGTATGAGATTAAAAATATAATGTATTTTATGTGTTTGGGGTCATACTTGGTTTTATCACTATTTCTCTTGTTCTTGGAATGTTAAAATGTCTGTTTACATAGCAAGAAATTTACTAGTAAAATATTAGAGTACTCCAGCTTATTGTGATTCTTTAGTGTTAATTATAGGTATAGCTGAAGTTGTTTTGCTTGAATTTGAGTTCCAGAAGTTCTAATGAGGAAATGTTTGAAGAAATCAGGAAAACCTTCAAAAGCACTGCAAGCTCTAACAATCCTGCTGCACCCCCACCCATTATTTGATGTGTTTTTAGAAGTAAAAATAATAAATCTCAATTTTATGAAGACATAAAATACTAGATGACATCTCTGAACATTCAGGCTTATTGAATCTTTTGGGGAACTAAGCTACTGAAATTGAGTTCACAATTTCATTTGTGGGTGCAAATCAGTGAGTACCCTTGTATTTTAATTTTTGCAGACCTTGAGGTTCTCGAGTCCACTCATCTTTTGGATGTCTGCCATGGTTACTGTGTGACCTCTAGTGGTTAATGAAAAATATACTCAATTACTGAATTCAGGCTGTTGCTTGAACAAGTCCTGAATGTGTATTCATGTTGGTTTAATTATTTAATCTTCTAAATTCTATTTTTATTGAAAAGAAAAAAGTATCATCTTCTTTAGATAAATCTTTTATGGTGTCACTTAAAGAAAAAGTGCTTTGCTAAAAATTCTTATTCATTGGGATGTGTGTCTGAACTGCAGTACTCATAGATGCAGAATTATGGGAGTAGTTTTAAGAGACCTTTACTATTTTGGCGTGGTTACAATATGTCAGTGGGTGATACATCTGAAATGCAGCACTCTAGACAAAGGTCCATTTTGATCAATTTTGTGTATTGGAAAGATCTGAATAAGGGCCTTTCTTCCTCAAGAACATATTTTTTTCCCCTTCTAAATGCTTCAGTTAACTGTAAGAAAAGTTATTTTTTCATACAAGCTTGGTCTTGTTTCAATCTTCAGATCATTATAATTGAGACAAAGCCATTCTTACCTCCCCTCTGCCCTCCCCCTCTTCCCACAAGGGCAGCTACTTCTATGTATATTGGAAATGCTGTTGAAAACAAAACACAAATGCATTTGTTACCGTTGAACTTAAAAAATTATGGGCTTGAAGTTACCAGAATCTGGTCAGTTTTCAGCCACCCAGACCCAACTTTGCTCAGCACAGGGCAACTGGTGGTTACACAGACTCATTCCAGGCCTGGGTTATTGAGTGAGCACTAGTTCAGTTACAGCACCAGGAGAAATGTTACTTAAAAATGCTTTTCTTTGTTGATTGAGTTTCTTTCTCATTTTTTAAAAATCGTTTTTATAATAGATGTTTGACATCTGAGAATATTTAAGACTGTGCTTTGGTCTTTGCTGTTTTAGGAGACAATAGTAGACTTCGCTGCTCACAATATATGTGGTTTTACTTGGGTGGTTCCCTGGAGGAACAAGACTCTGCTTCTGCTTATACAGGCAGGCATGCCAAAACTATTTTTTAAATGTTTTGGTAGATTGATACCAATCAAAGTCTCTCAAAATCACAATATGTTGCAAAATCCTTTTCTGCTTCCTTGGCCTTAGTATCACTGACCTCCCTTTTTTGCAGTTTAATTTCTTATTTTCCTTTTTTTGTGGTTAAATTTCATTTTGGCCCCTCCCTAATGAAAATCATTAAATTACTGGTAAAATAGTAATAAGAATCTGAGAACATTTTTTTAAAAAACATTTTTTACATTTTCTGAATTACAGTAATGTAAGAAAATGTTAAGGCAAATTGCTGCGCATCTCTTGCTGTTCCTTGGGTTTTTCTGTTTGTTTAGCTAACTGACTAGAAATGGAAAATCATAAAGTGTTCAAACCCAACAGTATCAAATATCCTGTTTGATGTAGCAATGAACCTCTTTAAAGATAATCTTCCCATCAAATTATTTATTAGTACAGATTGCTTTCTATTCTATTGTTTTTCCTAGGCTTTTCTGTGCTGAAGTAGAAAATCTGATGGTAATTACATTCACTGGCTGCTGATATTATCATATTGGTTGATCTGGATAGAAATCACATTCCAGAAATATGTAGGCTGTTCTTCTTAGGTGTATAAGTATTATGCAACATAAGGTAAAAAATATTTGATAGTTTTAGGAGAAGTGGTTGCCTTTCATTATATTTTGAATGAAGTACAAAGTCAGTTGCATGAAGTATAAACTATAAGTAAAAATTTGAGAGCAAAATCCTAATGTGGAGGGGAACATAAAAAACAGATCCAGTTTTGATTTTAGTTGTTGTGTGAGAGCCTCTCAAATCTTATTTCTCTTTGTCATCACCAGCTGACTGATTACTGGGACATGGGCTGCAGCCTCAGTGAATTAATTAAGATCCAAAACTGTTTTCCTGATAACTATTTATGTGTTGCATACACCATTTTGGAACCTGGCAAAGTTCCATGCTCATAAAAGGCTTGCATGGACTGCAGATTTGTGGCTTATTCACTAATACTCCTGTTTTTCTTCCCTTGAGTGCTACAGAATTGAGATGAAAAACCTTTTTTCCCTTTTCTTTTAAGCTCCGTAATTCCTGAACCATGTGGGGTTCACTGCCCGCTATCCCAGATGTGGAACAATACATACAAAGAGGGTGTTGTTAGAAAATCTTCCAATCCCTGTGTTTAAATATGACTCAGTTAACAAGAGTGCTCCAGATCCCTTGTTATGAGCATCTGAGAGCAGGCAAAGGCCTATGAGTTATACTTTCTGCTGTCTTATTAGAAAGAAACACTGAGAGGAAGACTGGCACTGGGAAGGTTGGCGATGTGAGGGGAGGGGGGTTGCCCAAAAGGGTAATGGTTTTTCACTTCAATATGTAGTAGATGTGCCAGGGTCAGGACTATTGGTGCTCTGGTGAACAAAAAGCCATAGCACCAGTTACCAGCAAATGATTTGCAATCACTTAAGATAACTAAGCAGTAAAGAAAAATGAATTAATCTAATTTAATTTTCAGAAGTTATTTTTGAAAACCTTTATCTGTGACTGCTTTTCATCCTATCTTTTACAAGAGTTTGTTTTGAATTCTCTGGGGAATCTCAAATGCCTTCTCTGGGGAGAAGGAAATCAGCTTTAAGTGTGAGTCTGAGGATTTGTTTTGAAAAATTTGATCCTATTTTTAAAAAAATGAAACCAGACAAGCATGTAAAGAGGAAAAACATGTGATAGGTGTAACAGAGCACTGGGAGATAAGACTGTGTAGGTTCCTCTGGCAGCTGGGCTGCTAGTAGAAAGTTGGCCTAGCAAAACTTATTGCCTGTGGAGCCTGGCAAGCTGTTAACCATAGTGGTTAGCTATTATTAAAACTGTGGTTGCAACAGGGTGAGGCGGGTTGTAGCTGGTGAAGTAGGCACACCTTCAGTTAAACAGAGTAAAATCGAAGCAGAGTGAGAGGTTTAGCCATTGTGAGACTTGAATTCATGTTTTCCTTTTCTTACTGAGGCTTGTTTATGGAGATTGTGTTTGATGCGTGTGTTGGAGTTCTCCCTACAGCAGTGTAAAATCATCGTGCCTTGATGGCATTTGCTGTGGTGGTGTTGGTTAGTGCCCTCCTTGCTGCTGATTTCCAGCGCACTGAGAGAGAAGTTGTCCTCTTCCAGAGTCATGGGTTCCTTCTCTTGGTGTCTTGTCCTGGAAGTTATTATGGTATTACATACAGTCATACCATCTCAAGGAATATTTCGTTGTGGTGTTAAAATAACAGCATGTTGCCAGGAGGTTTTCAAATTTAATTGGTGATTTCTTTAATGCAAGCAAAATATTAGGCTTTATTTTGACAATTCAGAGGTTGATCTCTAAATTGAGCTATTATTTTTAATTCTGTTTGAGTAATTGTTGTTATAGCTCATGTAAGAGCTAACATGATTATCTCCACTTTCTGGTTCCTAAAAGTGTGGCTTTGCGGCAGATTTTAGCTGAGCTAAAGACTGAGACTCTGGTGGTGCTGCAGAGGAGTGTGACCTCCCACCTTCCCTGGCCATGCTGTGCTTCCCATCTCTCCCTGGCTTCAGCACTGGGAATTGTTGGTTGTGATGGGTGGGGTAAGTCTGCTGATAGCCCTGCCAGAAAAAAAGGACAGGTCAAAGGAGAAGGGGTAGTAAAATGGCCTCTGCTGCAAGGAGCAGTCTGGATGCTGGGAGAAGCTTTGCTGTCAGCAGAGCTCTGGATATTACAGGAGAGAATGAGTCTCCGTTAGCAAAGCTGGGTGAAAAAGGCATTCAGAGGTCCTGCTAGCCAAGGGAGCAGAATAGCCAGCTGGCCATTCCATTTGGCAGTGCATGACATTACCCAGTGCTGAGAGAGGAGGAGGTAGAAGGGAATTTGTTGTTGTCCTTGTTTCTTGCTTGTAGCCCACAAAGGGCTGGTGGTGACCCATGGAATACTGGGTTAAGTTTGGCCAGATGCAGCGTGCTGAGCTGGTGGGTTCTGTGCGTATTCACCAAACTTCTCACAGCTGGAAATACTCACCCTGCCTCGGCTGAATGCTTTTTATCTGCTGTTGAAATGCAGGCACTGAGGAGATTAAGAAACAGAGTCATAGAGCTACAGAATGGTTAAGGCTGGAAGGGACCTCTGGAAGCGTCAAGTCCAACCTCTTGCTGCAAACAGGTCCTGTGTGGCCTGGATCTGAGCATCTCCAAGGTTGCAGATTGCAGTCTATCTGTGCACCTGTTTCAGTGTTTGCTGACAAGGTGAAAAATTGTTTCTAAAGCCTCATCTGACTTCCTGGTGTTGCAATTAGCGTGACTGTTGCATCTCCTCCCATTTCTGGGTCACCTCTTAGAAGTTCCCAGCTGTTTTCTTTCTTCCCTCCCATTAGATCACAGATGACAGCAACAAGCTTCTCTTTTAGCCTCCTCTTTAGACTGATTAAGCCCAGCTTTCTTGGCATCACCTTGCAGATCCTGTGGTCCAGCCTCCACTGGACTGGTGACTGTCACAGGATGTTCCAGCTACACTTGTGCTGTCACAGCCTGGTCTGCAGGAGCTGCCTTCACCACGAGGGTACACTCCTCCCTCGCCTTCCAAGTGCCGCCCAGGAGGGATCTGCCCACCCTTCTGCACAAGCTCAGCATCCTGCTGGCACCCAGCCAGTACTGCTGCACACTGATTATGAATTTAAAATTCTTGGTGACATTCCCTGATTAGCAATGAAGCAGCATGCATGCATATTTTTTTTGCTGCTTATTGCTCAGCATTATATCCTCAAAATGGGGATGATGCATTTCAAAAGGCTCTTTTTTCAGCTGCAATAATACCTTTCTAGGATTAGCCATTTTGTTCCAAATCAGAGGGGAAAAGCCTGCCAAATACAAACTAGATGGGACTAAAAAAAGAAGAATGATTTCTGGATATATGTATCATAACACTCAACTTCAAAATGCTCATATTCTCAGCACTTTGACAGAAACAGAAAATTACAGTTTTAGTGTCCTCCAGTACTTAAAAGTACATTTTAAGTGCTATGCCACTGTTTTTGTGGAATGATGATGCTTGCATGGTATACAATGGTGGGAGTTTCCTGTGCTGTATAAGCACTATTTTTGCATGTATTTTGAACAGTCACTGGAGTTTTGAGTGAATGGTTTTCATTTTAATACCGTTAGAAGAAGTTGTGTTTTAATGTTACAGAATTTACTAATGCAAAAGGATTTTATCTCATTTCCAACTAGGATGTTGTCACTTTTGCAGTAATAGCAAAGTTTTCCCCCTGTTGTCCCTTACAAGAGTGAGTGAGCATTTGCCTTACAGCAGGTTAATTTAATATTTCTTGAAAAAAAGGAAGTAAAATTATTTTTAATTATCTAAAAATATGTCCCCTGGCTCAAAGTATACTTCTCAGATAGAAAGCAAGCAGTATTTTGCTTTCTCAGCAATTTCTGTCACTTGAAGTGTGAATTGATCATGGAGGTAATAGCACATGGGGAAAATCCAGTGGGAACTGTCTGATTTCATGTGTTTCAGTTCAAACACTTACGTTCTTTTGATTTGTAGACTGTAATTTTCACTGACAGTATTAGAGGCTTTTAGAAGAACAGCCTCTGACAGATAACATCCATCTAACCAGCTGCTGCCTAATCTGACTTCAGGCTGAATATTGTGTTATCTGATTAATTTGAAATACAGTAAATATTAATGACTGTTCATCTGTTATTTAAAATAAATAGAAAGTAGTGAGAGAGTGATGCTCCCATTTCACGCTTCTGCTGTAACTGGCTTCTTGTCATCTGTGACTGACAGCTTTTCTTCTAGGGTACTTTCTTTGCGAAAAATCGATGTTGTTTTAATTTTCTCTTTTCTCCCACAGGCTTTATTACTCTAGTTTTCAGGAGGGTCAGAAATAGTGAGATATCTCATGTGGTCTAAGTTTAAAACTGAAAAATCAAGATCTTAGTTTCCTTGTCAATCTTAGGAAAATTACCTTTTAGATGAATTAGATGGAGTCAAGTAATGGAAATAAAAAGCAAAAATAGTGAATTACTGATTTAGAATCACAGAATCAAAGAATCCTTTAGGTTGAAAAAAGCCTCTAAGATCATCAGTCCAACTGTTAACCCAGCACTGCCAAAGCCACCACAAAACTGTGTCCCTAAGTGCCACATACGCACTTCTTTTAAATACCTTCAGGGATGGTGATACAATCACTCCTCTGGGCAGCCTGTTCTCATGCTTGATAACCCTTTCTGTAAAGAAATCTTTCCTCAAATCCAGTCTAAAGCTCCTCTGGCCTAACTTGAAGCCATTTCCTTCTGTTCTAGCACTTGCTAGTGGGGGAAGAGACAGACCCCCACTTTCCTACATCCTCCTTTCAGGTGGTTCAACGAGTGATGAGGTCTCCCCTGAGCCTCCTTTTCTGCAGGCTAAACACTACCCCCAGCTCCCTCAGCTGTTCCTCCTAAGACTTGTGCTCCAGACCCTTCACCAGCTTTGCTGCCTCTCTCTGGACACACTCCAGCACCTCAATGTCCTTCTTGTGGCGAAGGGCCCAGAACTGGAAGCAGGACTCAAGATTCACCAACACTGAGTACAGAGGACAATCATGGCTCTGGTCCTGCTGGCCACACCATTGCTGATCTAAGCCAGGATGTCACCAGCCTTCTTGGCCACCTGGGCACAGGCTGGCTCAGATTCAGCACTCTCAGGTCCCTTTCTGCCAGGCAGCTTTCCAGCCACTCTTCCCCCAGCCTGGAGTGTTGCAGGGGTTGTTGTGACCCAGGTGCCATGTCCTGCACTTTGCCTTGCTGAACCTCAGACCACTGGCCTTAGTTCATTGATCCAGCCTGTTCAGATCCCTCTGCAGAGCCCTTCTGCCCTCCAGCAGATCAACTCTCTTGCCCAGCTTTGTGTTCTCTGCAAACTGACTGAAGGTGCCCTCAATCTCCTCATCCAGATCATTGATAATAATATTAAACATAGAGATAATAGAGATACTGTTGAGCCCTGGGTAGCACCACTGGCGATTGGCTTCCAGCTGGATGTAACTCCGTTTACCACCACTGGGTCTGAGCCTTACTGTTCAGCCAGGTTTTTACCCACAAAGGGCACACCTATCCAAGCCATGAACAGCCAGTTTCTCCAGGAGAATGCTGTGGGAAATGGTGTCAAAGGATTCAGTAAAGTCTAGGCAGACACATCCACAGCTTTTCCCTCATCCAGTAAACAGTCACCTTGTTATAGGATGAGATCAGGTTGGTCGAGCAGGACCTGCTTCTCATAAACCAGTGCTGGCTGGGCCTGATTCCCTGGTTGTCCTAGATGTGCTGTGTAATGGCACTCAAGACACCTGCTCCATGACCTTTTCTGGCTCTGAGGTCAGGCTGACAGACCTGAAGGTTCCTGGATCTTCCTTCCTCTTTTCTTTTTGCTCTAGGTGAGCATCACATTTGCCAGCTTCCAGTCACTCGAGACCACCCTGGTTAGCCATGGCTGCTAATGAATGATGGAAAATGGCTCTGAGACTTCCCCCAGCTCCCTTGGTACCCTTGGGTGGATCCCATCTGGCTCCATAAATGTGAATGTGTCCAAGTGGTTTAGCAGGTTGCTTCTGTTGGATTATGGTGGTTTCATTCTCCTCCTCATCCCCATCTTCCTGCTCAGGAAGGAAGCATGGGTACATGTAGAACTGCTCTTTAATATAAGACCGGGGCAAAGAAGGCATGAAGTACAATGGCCTTTTCCTCATCCTTTGTCACTATGCTTCCCTCTGCATACAGTAAGGAATGGAGATTCTCCTTAGACTTCACTTTGTTGCTAATGTATTTATAGAAGCATTTTTATTGTCTTTCATAGCAGTAGCCAGATTTAAGTGCTGGTTGGGCTTTGGGCCTTCAAATTTTCTCACTGCATAACCTCACAACATCCTTGTAGTCCTCCTAAGTGACCTGCCTCTTCTTCCAAAGGTCATAAGCTCTCCTTGTTTCCACCTGAGTTTCAGCCAAAGCTCTCTGTTCAGTCAGGCCCATCTTTCTCCCCAGTGACTTGTCTTTGAGCGTGTGGGGCCATCCTGCTCCTCTGCCTTTATGGTTTCCTTCTTTAAGAATGTTCAGCTTTCCTGGACTTCTTTGTCCTTTCTTCAGTACTGCTTCCCAAGGAGCTCTGTCACCCAGGCTCCTAAACATGCCAAAGTCTGCTCTCTGGAAGTCCAAGGTGTCAGTTCTTCTGCCTGTGACAGTTCTGCCTCTTTCATACATCTTCAAGAATGGAAAACTATAATTTTCTGATCTCAGTGCCCAAGACTACCTCCAACCATCACATCACCCATCAGTCCTTCTCTGTTTACAGACAGTAGGACCAACAGGCACCTTCCCTAGGTGACTTCCTCACCAGCTGTGTCAGGAAGGTCTCCTTCCATAAGCTGCAGTTGGCTCCAGGACTGTTTCTCTGCTGTATTTCCAGAAGACATCTGTTGAAGTCTTCCACGAGAACAAGGGCCAGAAACTGTGAATCTTCCATCAGCTGCTTATAAAATATTTCCTCTGCAACTTTGTGGTTAGGTGGTCGTGTGACAGATTCCCACCGGGATATCTGCCCTGTTGGCCTTCTCCATGATTCTTCCCCATAAACATTCAGCTCTAGCATCACCATCATTTAGCTCTGAGCAGTCAAAACTGTTCCTAACATATACAGGGCTGTCCGACTTCTCCTTCCTTGCCTGTCCCTTTTGAAGAGTGTAGAGTCAACCCCTGCAGCACTCCAGTTGTGTGAGTTATATTTCCATGATGGCAAATATGGCAGCTTTCCTCCTGCACCAATGGCTTTTATCTCCTCTTGTTTTTATATTCAAGTAGAGTGACAACTTTTGTAGGAACAAGAATGTTTCAAAAGTCTTTCCTTGAGTGGTTTCTGAAGCATAGAATAGAATTTGTGAGCAAAGATGGAAAGAAGTAGTGCAGAACAGGGTGGTGGTTGTGGTTATTCCTACTGGTCAGAAAAAAAATTTACACAGCCTCTTGACTTTAGATCTGCTGTATGCTATACACATTAAAGAGATGGTTAGAAAAGTTACTATAAACTTAAAAACACTTTAGTTGTTCCTGTGCTGATCATGTTTAAAATGAGTTATGGAAAGTTATCATAATGTAGTTTTCTACATCATTTGCTAATTCCTTAAAAAAAAAAAAAACCCACAAAAGAAAAAACTCATAAAACTGAAGAAATTCCACTGAATTTTTTCCTGAAAAGAAAACCCAAGAAAACTGAGGTAGCAATAACTCCACCATTGGTCTTTCATTGCTTTCATTCTGTTTTTATTGAGAGCAAGATCAAACATGAAGTGTTCGTGTTTGAGAGAACCACAGTGTTCCACAGTCTGTCACATTTGAAGTCAATTTGTTCATTAAGGGCTGTTCCAATTTTTACAGTATTGTAAACTTTAAATATTGCTATTAAACTGTCTTAGGTTCTCTTCTACAGTCCTTGCTTTACTGAGTTACTTCCTCTGTTAGTGCTTTGGCATTTTCAGGCAGACTATATCAATTTCTTTGTTTTGAATATTGTTAATCTTGTTGCTCATTTTTCATCAAAAATAGCTTTCATAAATCTGTCAGCTGTCAGAAATAGAAGTCAGCTTTGAAAACTTTTAAAATATTGCGATGCGTTTTCATTAAAACAAGTTGACAGCAGAGAACATGTTTTTTTTTCTTGATACCATCACAGTGCTTTGATGGATGACACTGGGCAGTGTTTTTTTCACTTTATGACATTGTTCAGGCACAATACCAGCATTGCAGATACAGACTGAGACTCCCAACTCTTCCCTATCAGCTCCTGCACCTGTTTGCTCCACAGACAAGCGATGGAGCATTGGCACCAGCACTTGCACACAGACATGGACAGATTTGCATTAGGGGAAACAGATACAGAGCAATGTTATAATAGTTTGTCTTCTTAGAATGACAATGATTTCCTGAATTATTACTAATGCTGATGCTTGCTGCTACAAAACAATTCACTGAACTGCAGTTCTGTACATGTAAAATATGTTCAGTTACTGAAATACAGTGAATTAATTTTTCTTCCTCCTTCCATGCTCCATCAGAAGTTAGGTGGGCTGAATACAGACACTTAACTCAGATGCAAATGAACTAAATAACTTGACCATTGCCTTTGGCCTGATGTCTTGGAGTCGGTATTTAGGCACCCGAACAGCTACGTGTGGATTACAGAACAGGGAATTAAACTTTTTTTCCCCCTGTTATACATCTTAAAAGAGAAATAGCTGACATCTACTAATTAGTAAAAACTTAAGACTTTAATCCTTCCAAGTGATAAAGTGGTGGTTTAGTAAGCAAATAAACTCTGTAGTAAATTATTTAAATCTTTGGATATGGAGCCATCCTAGCTTGGGAGTTAAAGGTTTGTGACTTTAGGCTGCAGGGTCCAACCTCTGAGCAGGGTAAGTCTTCAGGACATTTCTGTCTAGCCCTCTGCCTCTTGGCTCTGTTTTCTTAATTTCCATTCTCAGTCTTCTGAGGGGCCATCAAATGCAAAAGAGTGTAGGTATTTGCTAATAATGTGAAGGATTGTTCTGTAAAGGTGTTACAGAATGTGTGTGTGATGCTTGCAGGTTTAAAGATCAGGATAACCATCTTGATGTTCCCATTCATTCCCTTCCCCACCCCCTTCCTTTTTATGGCTTCCAAAAAGCAACTGTATTTTCATCTGCCAAAATAAAAAAAAAAAAATGGGCTGTTATGTGTATACTCACTTTTCTTCTATTGGGAAGTAAAATGTTTGATTAGCCCCTCTGAATGTATTGCATCCATCTTATGGAAAGGGCTGTGTTACCTTAGATTTCCATAGGACCTCCTAGATACTGTATGGATATTGAATCCAGGTTAAACAAATACTTGAAACTGCTCTTACCTGTTCTTAATAATTTCCAAATGTTACAGCTTGGTGATATGGAGCTCAGATAGGCTCCTTTTAAATCACTCCAGAAGTTGATAGGTATTTATTGATGTATTCAGTGAATTTATGTTTTGGTAACTTGCAGAGATTAACACATTAATCTTCTGCTGCACTTTAGTAAACACTTCATAATTCTCATTCCCTGAAATTGAAAACCTGTTGCAAATTCAAACCTAGCTTGTCTTTGCTCATGCTGTTTAGATCAGCATTTGGGTTGGACTCATAAAATGTCGCGGCTGTATCTCATGCTTTGATCAAACAAAAAAATACCTTTAGGCTTACTGATTTTGATTCAAGTTTCTCTGTTATAATCCTAAAATTGTACCATAGGAATGATAATCTGAAGAAAATTGTCCCTTTAAAAAACTTCTAGTTATATAAATTTCTAAAATGCAGCCTGAATTTTTAAGTAGCTTGTCCTTTCTGTTTGTTTTCAGGTTTCTTTTCATCACTACTTATTTTCTTAATTTTACTGTTAGGAAGCTGGTTTTACAGAGAGACTGAAGTGGAATAGCATATGGTTTTCTGTTGCTGTTGAGGGAATTATTCTTGGAGCCATGACAAAATTAATAAGAGAAAAAAGAGCAATAATTTTTTTTTGTTGGTTTTACTTTCTGCTTCATTATGTGTTTAGTTCAGTAGATAAATTAATAGCAACATCTGTAACACAGTGAATTAATTTAATAGAAAAAGTTTGGAAGGAGTAAATTAGTGACATGGCAATGAGCTTCAGTGTAGATGGAATTAAGACAGAACCTATATATATATATATATATATATATATATATATATATATTTAATGAAAAATTTTAAGATGATAGATGGTGGAAGAAAGTAGGAAGTCTATAGATTTTAAAAAAGAGCATTCCAGTACAGCATATAAACAGAATACCCAGAAATCCCAGTGATCTAACTGTGGAAGGAGAGAGGATAGATAGATTTCTCTTCTGGAAGTCAGCAGAACAACTGGGGGCCTCTGGGAAAAAACTGATCTTCTACTCATCCTGTAGCTGGCTGTGTTTTGACTGTCACAAACATCCTGTGTGACTTTGGGCAAGTCTGTTTTGGAGAAATTGTTGTTATGGTACACCTTGGTAATGAGAAGATGGAATGTTGCACAGCCAGCTCAGATTTCGTTATACAATACAACTGCGTGTAAGCAGGAGTGGAGTCTGAGTTGACAAAGGAGGAAACACAAAGGAAGATTTTGCAATTGGTTGTTCTTCTTACATCCTGATGTTTTTATGAATCTGATCTTGTCTCCACAAGGTCGATGTGTTTTCTAACTTGTATGTTTGTTAGTATAAGCCATATTTCATAAATCTCTTTGGGATACTCTGGTGGAATTAGGATGATCCATTATGGTATTTCTTACTTGGATTTGTGACAGGTGTTTGACAAGTTCTGTCCCCAAAAGCTCTAAAGACTTAACCGCTATGGAAAAAGGGACACGTTTGTCTATAGCTAACAAAACAAAACAAAAAAAAAAGGTAGGAAATAAAATGGAAGGGTAAATATCAAGGTTTTATTGTCAGCAGTAGAAGGTTACCAGCATTGTTTTTCAGAGGTGGCTGAGACTTGTGCTCTTAGACAGAACTGTAAATGAGCTGTAGAGGGAAGCAAGAGATGGCAACGCTGAGGGATGAACCTAAACTGTTTGGAATGGTAGAGAAGGCATCTCAGTTTCATGTCTGGTGATCAGAAGACTGTGTGATGGGCATTACAGTGATAGATGAAATAAGTTCAGTTAAATATTGTGGGTTTGTAGGGGGTTATTTTACCTCTTTTCAAGTTTATATCCAAAGTAATGAGCTTTGAGATAGCTGTTGGAACTAAGAACTAACTTGTGCTTCCAGTTTATAACTCCAAATATATCTGTCATTTGTAACAGGGGGTAGTGTAATTTTTTTTTGTTTCTACATCACAAAATTGATTCATTTGTAATGGTAACTTCTTTGTATAGGTTTTCTGTAGAAAAAAATTTTTTTGTTAATGATACTTTAGTTGTATTTAGCTTTCTGTATTGACATCGGTAAATGAATCTGTAAAGTATAACTTAATTTTTTAAAAACATAAATCTTACTTTCTACTTTTCTAAGATTGCAGTGCTGATCTGGATATAGCTATGTATTTTGCATGCTCAAGTAAAGATGTTATTTGTCTCTGGATTTACAGTACAGAATGATATTCAACACACTTTCATTAAGTGACTAGTTTATACAGTACTTTTAAATTTATATTGATATTTACAGTGGTGTGGATTTTTTATAGCTATTCAAATGTTTTTTTTTTCTACTTGTACTACACTGTAATTGTTATTAATAAGATGGAGAGATGTTTGTATCATCAAGTAATTTAGCAGCATGTAAATGTATTCACTGAATGTAAATATGAGCATTTGTTTGTATTCTGTCCATAATGTGATAGAGTACTTCTTCATCTAGTATATCTATAGTGAGGTCTAAGTGAATAATAAAAGAGGACTACAGAATTCCAGTTTCCTTTTTTTTTTAGGACTGAGAAAGTTCTGAAATAGTCTAAGCAATTATATTGGTGTAAGTGGATTCATGACCCAGTAAGAAGTACCTCCCTGTCATCTCTGTCCATTTAAAACTCAGTATATTTACCCCAACCCTGGCAGTTTTTAAAGCCAGCTTGGGTAATGCCTTGAGCAATCTGATCTAGTGAGAAGTGTCTCTACACATGGCAGGGTGAGTTGGGACTTGATGATCTTTAAGATCCATTCAAACCCCTTAATACTCTGTGATTTTATGGTTTGTAATATGCCTAATTTGTAGTATTCAAGACAATTTTCAATATTAGTAATTAAACAAACTATATGAAAACCTTTTCAGATATGTTTGCCTTGATCAGATGCTCACAAATGTGACAGTAACACGTCAGTGTGTGATGTCCCTCCCTGAAACTTGACTGTGACTAGTGTGAGGCTCCTCTCCTTGTTTTTGGGGATAGGTTTTGTCTCTGAATCCTGCTGGAGAAGCAGCTGTAGTTTGTGTCCCCTGACCCCTGCTTTGGTGGAGCCACTCTGGTTATTGGCCACTGAGGGAGCGTAGGCAGATTAGCAAGCGGAACTGAAGTCAGCTGCTGCAAAAGCTTTGTGTCCAGATGCTGTCAAAACTCCAGTTCAAAGAAGTGTCTTTAAAAAGGTGTCAAAGGGTGCCTAAATGCCTAAATCCCTTGACTTTGACAGACTCCAGACATCTTGCCCAGTGCTGTGAAGTTGTTTCGCAGAAATGATTAAATTGTAGGAGCATGCTTGTTACCTGTGCCTGCTTCTCTCTCGCATCACACTCTGGTAGCGAGCCTGGCCTCGGCCATCTCAGTGGCTCTTCTTGTTCCTCTTTGTCCCTGCTGGGGACAAAGGAGCCCAAGGAGTGCATGCAAAACTGCGGGATAGAATAAAGCAGTTTCCATTAACAGCGTGCAATTAAGTGGGGGATGATGCAGGTCCTGGCTAAGGGCTCCTGTTGCTCTGAGCCTTCTCTGTTGGCTTTCCAGTCAGGTTACCTGTGTTCTGTTTTACTTGAGTTCACGCCAAAATGAAATGGCATCCAGCTACCCTAGTTGATATTTAATCTCCTTCAGCCTATATTGTGTGTTCCAGGATTGGATTCCTCTGGTTTGTCTTGTCAAATAAACATCAGTGTTTAAGGATGTTAGGTGGGTAAGAGCACTAGGTGAATTACCTGCTTCTCCCTGTTAGCAGTCTGGCAGTTCACACAGGTAGTGCCAACACTGTCACAGGTACTGGGAAAATTGTGTTTTCCATTGAGTGGCTACAGCTATGTAGAAACTTAAGTGTGTTGAGCTGCTTAGGTTAAATATTTCACTAAATCTACTTAAGTTATTTAAATAAAATACTTTTAGAATGAATCATTGCTTCAGATGTTTTCAACAGCACCTGAAATGGGTACATTTAAAAAGAAATGTAGACTATAATAGATTTTCAAATTATGAAATGGATATTAGCTTATAATATTCTTTCCCTTTTAAAATTTTAATAATGGCATATTTTTCATGTGAAGTTAATGAGCCCTGAAAGTAAATCAGGACTGAAACTAAGGTCATAGTATCCTTATTTTTGTTTGAAGTAAATGTTGGAAACTAGTATAGTTTTAGCTTAGTTTTATAGCTGCATTTATATGTTTCTCAAAAACATGGTGCAGAATTAAGTGGTATGGGGATTTAATCTCAAATACACACTTATAGTGTATTTTTTTTCCTTCTGTGTTTTAGTATTTTCTGATTTAAGGGAATATACATATCTTTATATATCTGTGGTTTCTTATACTTCGGTAAATTTTATTCTATAGAGATCATACATACAATTCACAGCATACCATGCATTAAATGTTTTTGTATAGATAGCTTTTCAGCACGAAACATTGAGTGCTTTAAGATCTGTTACTTTAAGATTCTGAGTGGGTACTGGGTACTGAGATAACAGTAAGATGTGATTTGTTATGGCACTGAATATTACACATTACTGTAGCAATTGGCAAAATTTCCTTCACTCCGTTTATCCCATAGGAAATATCTTCTTGATAACAGCAGCATTTATTCAAAATAGAGAGTTCTACATGGTTCTTTGCATTGTTTTTGTGATAAAGGTTAACTGGTAGGTCCTAATATGAACTTATATGTTGAGTGCATTCATGTATTTTAAGAATGTTGGCTAAAACTGTGATCCTGCTGTTGCAGGGACATATCTGCCTTAAGGTTGCTACCCTGAAGAACAGATCCTAATCTGAAATTTATTTATGTGTGCTTATCTGTGTCTGTGTACACAGGGGAGAATGTTGCACCTAACTTGAGTAGAGACAGCTTCGATCCCACGCGTGTTTGTGAGAGGTTACTTGTTTAAAATTCAGCTGCAACTGTATCTTGATTAAGGAACTGTACCTGTAGCATTTACACACAGGCTTTTTTTTCTCTTTTGCAAAGGACAAAATGTAACATTAGAAAGGTCCTGGGTATTATTTTCTGATCCTTTGGAGTTCAAATAATAGGCAACGTGCAAATTGTATGAAAATGAAGATGATCTATATTTTTGGGCAATCGTAAAAGATCTTTATAAAAGCCTCTTTTTGGCAGCATATTTACTATGGGCAGGAGAGCATAAGCGTGGTGCTCTCCCAGCTGCTCTGCAGTGCCTGGTTTGCCAGCTGAGTGTGCCCCTGCCAAGGAGGTGCAGCAGTCAGGGGCAGGGAGCTGCTCCACCCACTTCAGACTTCTGCCTCCTGGAGTTGTCCATATGAATATTCTCTTTTGGTTCTCAGCATGTGTGTAATTAATAGGAGAAACTACTTGAGTGAGCCACAGACAGGTACAGGGCATTGTGGCTAGCTGCCTAATTATTGTCATTACGAATCATTGGGAAGTTCCTGGTGTGCATTTTCAGGAACCTAACAGTGAGGGAATATGTAGATTTTGATGGATTTGTCCGTTGTATTAAAAGATGATTAAAGTGATTAGATGTGCAGTGTTGAAGCATTAATTTTCTAAACATATTTATCAAGGAGAGGTAATAATTGTAGTCTACTTGATAATATTATACCCATCATACTCCTTTAAGCTGATTTTTTTCCTGCAACTGTGCCATATTTTAATTAACATATTTGAAAACAGGTATGAAAACTTGTGCATTTATAATTATACTTTCAATATCAATATCATTGTGTTTTCAAGGTGTCTTTACCATACAGAAAGGGCCTAGAATTAGGGTAAGTTTTAATGATCCTCAAGAAAAAACTGGGGTTATATGTAAAGCAGATGACATTCCTTTTCAGTGGGGGAAAAAGAAGCAGCCTGGATGAAAACTAACTCTTCTGTGTGGACTCAGGGCTTTGCTATGAAATGACTCAGAGTGAACAGGGTGCTTTCCACAGAGGTACGCCCAGAATAACCCACTCATTGCTCTCTATGAATTCTTTGAGCCCAGAAAAATCCCTTTGTCCATCTTGCTTTTAAGAAAACATATTTCATTGTGGTGGCTGTATTTGCCATTCCGTTCACTTTCCTGCTTCTGAGTGGAATGAAGAACACGGAGACACGAGCTACCTCTTGTGTTCAATCTGTTTAATTACACTCAGGGGCTTCTTCTGTTGTTTTTTATTTTTTTATTATTTTTTTTCCTTCCTCACAAAAGGCTGGGCAATTAGTTTTTATTCAGATTTCAAATAATTTTCTGAAAAATCAAAAATATCTATATAGTTATTTTGCTCTTATGCAGAGAGGTAGATGAGGCAATATTTCTACCTGTATGTCTTTTAGTGAGATATATATATATTTTTTTTAAGATCTCATTATGGAAGAGGTGGTCTTCATTTTGCATTCATGAAAATTAGTATACTTTAAAGTTACCAAGAATATGAATTTACAAAGCTATTTTTTTAAACTTTCTATTAAAATGTTGTAAAATCTGTAACTTCTTCAGAGACATGTAGGTCACTAAATAACCATAGGTGCAGTTTTATGACATACATTTTTTTGTGTTTGTTCAATAGACAACAAAAAGTGCATAGCAAATGCCAACAAATGACTGTGACTATTGGGTATGTTTTTTTCCTAAGTGTTTGGGAAATCTTTGTTATATTTAAAAACTGTTTAGGGAGGATCTGGCTGGCTAATTTATAATACTGGTGTATCTGTTTTGTCTTAAAGGATTCAAATATGATTATCTTCTGTAAAAGGAACACATAATGCTACAAGCTTTTATAACATATGATCTAAACTATCAAAATCATGTCATTACTTGAAAATTCAGAGTTCTCTCTTCTCTTCAGGAAGATGTTGTTACAGTGTATAGCTTTTTGGCCTTCTGGATTTGGGGACTCGTAGACATTTTTCTTTATTAATTCCTGAATTTCTTCTTTCAATTTCTTCACTTATTCCAATTATTGGAGACACATCAGATATATGAATCTATTTTGAATCTGAAATTAAGAAAAAAAATAAGAATTTCTATAATTTTTGGAGGACAAGGACTACTAATTCTGATTTGGGGTGATAACAGTATAATTCCAAAAGTAATTTCATAACATATTTGTCTCCTTAATCAGACAGTTTAAAAACTAAAAATACAGTTTTATTTCTAAATTAGTGCAGAACAGCAAGGTACCAGGAGAGTGACTGGTGTCAAGTGGAAGTTTATTACTTGAATTCCAACACTTGATCCAGATCAATAGAGCTGCAGATTTGTAAAACTGTCTAAATAAATACCTGAGAGCATGGTGGTGTGTTAAAGAACTTCCTCCTGCAGCTGGAGAGTAGCACATAAGAGAAAGAGTGAAATACTCTGTTGTTTGTAAATGTTGGATTTGGGGACTTCTGTCCAACTTTTGTGCATCTGCCTGTGTGTAAACATGTAGATAGGCTCTCTGTAACTCAGTAACTCTGGAACTGAGGTTTTTTCAGTGGATATCTAGTACCAGCTGTAAATGAGCATGCAAAATATTAACAATGTATGGAAGATAATCACAAGTATATGGACTTTTGAGTGCTTGACTGCAGTCTCCTCCATGATGATTTAATATGGATTAAACCCCGCAGTTCCTGTTTACGTGTGAGGTTAACTTCTCAGATGTTTAAAGCTGTCCCTGTTAATAGTTTGATCCCCCTTTTATCCTTAAATTTTTGCTCTTGGATGCTTTTGCTTTCTTGTTACTGACAGGTAGCTGAAGAATATTTTCATTTTCTTACTGGTTCATTTGAGCTCTGAAATGTTTTTGTTACCTACAGTGTAGCAGGAATATATGTGTGTATTTATATATAAAAATCCCAATATATATACATAAAAAGATACCCTGTATGTATACATACATATACAATATGCATATAATATATACATATTATACATATGTATATATGTACAATACATATATGAATTATGTAGTGCAAAATATTTCTGCTGGATCTTTCTGTGCGTCTTCAAATGGCAGTTGCTTGTAGAGAGGCATAAGCATTAGTTTGCTTCCCATTTCAGTAAACTCTTTCATTAAGCACAGTATTTCTTGGTTTTGCAGTCTACTTTCCAGTTCTTTATTTCTTACAGCATTTTATATGTGACAGGAGATTTATACCACTATGCAGGCTTGTATGTATTTCACATGGCCTTGGAATATGCTTTTAAGTGTTACTATTTTTCTAGATACGAATGCAGTTTTTTTCCCTTATGTTGTCACAAGATGGTGAGCCCAGGTGCCATTCTTGAGGAGTTTTGATTTTCTGGGATGGTGTATCCCTGGCTCCTACTGCAGAGTTCAGCTGGGGGTGCCGAGTGGAAGAGCTGGCTCACTTGTTAGTTTTGTCTGGAAACACTTTCCCACTATTTATCTGCTGTGCACAAGTTTAACAGTTAGTTTGTGCACAAAAGCCAGTGGAGATCCCTTATGAGATTTGTGGGTGAAGGTTTATTTAGATGAGGGGAAAATGGCTTAACGCTTGCTTTCAGCTGAGATGTGGAAGCAGCAAGCTTTCCTTTGATGCTCTTGTCCAAGTTCCGGCAGGGCAGGATGGAGACGCCTCCTGGGCTGACCAGATCATGCAGCTGCTGCTCTTAATACTGGTAAATGACACCAGTTTTACAACATACCCATTTTCAAATATACACATTTTCAAAATTAATGCACAGTGAACAGTTTACACTTGGATGTGGTTAGTTGTTTTTTTAAATACACTGCATTGCAGCCTTGAGTTTTTCCTAATTTAAGCCTTTCACTGAGTTTTTTTTGCTATATTCGGTATCTCAGTCTGAATTAAGGCAGTGGAATGTGTGGCTGCTGTGTGCATGTGGCTCTGGTAGGGGGGCTCCTGGCCAAGCCCTGCAGATAGCATTTATGTTACCATGAACCTGTCTCCAGTAAATGCTGCTCATCTCAAAGCAATATTTTACCCTGGAAGACACTATATTTAGTGCTGGACAAGTAGATAAAGACACTCCAAGGAGGAAGAAGTATTTCACTCTTGTTTTATATATTTAGGAAGCTGCTGCTGCTTTTTTCATTTCCCTCACTTTAAACTGTTTTATCTAATTCAGGATGTTTCAAGTTATTATTCTAGACAGTCACTTAAATAAAAATAAACAATTTAAAATACATCATTAAAAAGTATGTTGTTCCCAAAATGGAGTCAATGATGTGTCCCACAGGACCAGAAAATGAACCTCAGAATACTATGGACAATTTAAAATGGGCAGATTTAATTATAGCAGGAGTGTGCAATTACTGAATGAGGTATGAGAGACATGGGAAATGTTCCCATCTAAATAATGACCAGAATGTGCTTGTTCTAATAATATTCCATAACACATTTAGGGCCCTAAGATTACAACACTTTCAGGTTATTAGAAGCGATGATAATAGTGTGTTTTATTGCCAAATTACTACCATACTCTCTGAGGTATGAAGTGATATTAATGACCATTTTCAATAAGGAATAACATTTTGCAACATCAGTAGCATTTAACCATATTAAAATATGTTGTGTTGTGCAGTAAAGCCCTAGGGTACAGAGATGAAAACTAAAGGGTTTAATTTTGAGATGCAGTTGGGAAATTATTTGGATATTCAAAGAAGCTTTAAGGTGAAAATACATTAATGAAGTAAGTTTTTTTAATTATTTGCAATAAATAAAAAGTGCATATATGTTACCTGATTGTAATTTTGGTTTATAAAAATGTTAAAATCAGTGCATGGCTTATATTCTGTTCAGTGTGCTATATAAAATTTCAATTATCTACATGTCTGTTAAATCTAGAAATGAACCAATAAAAGAGAGAATTAGTACATATACATAAATGAATGCTGCTTGGAATGCATATTAAAAATATTTTTCATAACAGAGGAAGTTTCATAGAATAGGTGACAAGATAACATTCAATTTCTCTGGTAGCATATTCTCTTAATGAGGAGCTGTGTGTTCATACAATTTACCAACAGCCATTCTTTACAGATTTGTCTGCCTCTTTAACTGTAAATATTGCAATGTTTGTTTTGCCAAGGTCAGATGCTCAGACTTGGTGACATTATTGTCATTGATCTAATCAACTGTAACTCTCATACCATCTGGTTAAGTTATTATGTTAATTCCAAGTAAATAAGTTAATTCCAGTCACTCAGAACTGCCAAAGATGGGAATTTTTATGATGTCAAAATATGTCTCTGAAGCAAAATAAACCCTCTGTACATCTTGTGTGTTATGGAATGTTGTAAAAACTAAAGATGTATTTTCCTGTGGGAGCATCACTTTCATTTGCTTAAAACAAATCTGAGTTTTATTTGAGTTGTAAAAATAAGGAAATCATATTGTGGTTTTATAGTTACTGTAAAATACCATAAAATATTTCTAAGTTACCGTCTTCTGTTGAGTCAGCAGCTGAAGAGTTGCATATGATACACATTCTAATTGTATATGATATCATTTTATACTATACAAATACTGTTAAATGGGCTCCGTAGGATACATTAAAGATTGGTTTGCAGCCATGATCTTGCATTTAATGTCAGATCTGGAAGTGTCAGAATCACAAAGCTTGGCATGGACCTGTACAGAAATAATGTGAAGACCTTGCTGTCTGTTGACTTAGAGCTCCAGTTCTGCTTAGAGATATGAAAGTTAAATCTGTCTTTAATTTTGTGCTAGGTCATGGGAGCTTCAGTTCTGTTCTCCCTTAATGTACAAAGATCATGATCTGAGTGAAAATCCAAGAGGTTACCTTTTAGAAATCCTTGGAATTTGTTGGAAGTTCATCATGAGAGTGTTATTCTCATTATGACAATGTGTCTTCATAAAATGAAGAAGCATTCAGGGTTTAAGCTAGAATCTGTGTTTTGAAACTCTGGATTAGAATCACAAGATTCTGATGAAATATTAAAATCCTGAAATTTTAGTTAGGACTTGAATGAATCCAGGTTCAGCTGAGATTTGATGTGTATCTTTTCTTTCCATACTGTTTTGAGATGGTCAGTTTGTGGCTCTTGGGGCTATTATCTCACAATTATTTTGGCATTTAAGATTAAAATAAAAAGTCTTGTCCTCATCATAAACAAAATCTTGGTTAGGCCATGTCAGGATAATAAAATCTGGAATCCCAAAAGTCTCATGGTTTAGAGCTGTGGGGCACTGCAGAGGTGCTGTCTGGTAGCTTTGATATGGGAGCATGGCCTTGGGAGCTGTTGTGTCTGAATGAACAGAGTAATTTGAAGGGCTCACAGGGAGGTGTTAATGTTTGGGAGCATAATATGCAAATTATGTGCTTGGCAACGTGGTGTGTAATGCAATTTGAAATGGAGCCTTAACTAGTCCAGTTTTATGCATAATAACTTAAAAGCAATATAGAGACTTAAATATTAAGCTATTTATGTTACTCTCACAGTTTAATAAGGTTTATTTGACTGGATATTGTTTAAATAAAAGCAAGTCTGCATATGGAGGTTCACAAGTAGATTAAATGCTCTTTTAAGTAGTGATAATAACTTGTTTTTGGTAAACACTGGTAAGTCTGAAATGTATATATGGTATTCTGATGGCAGAAACAAGTAAATGAGCTCTTTTCTCCCATTCTGTATTCTGAAGTGCAGTCACCTGCTATGAAGTAAAAAAATTAGAGTGGTATGGGACATCTTCTATAAGCAAAATTTATTTAAGCTAGAAGAATATTTTTAATGCATTTAGTTTGGCTGTAACATGTCTCTGTATACAGGTTTTTCTCTGTATTTCATAAAAAAAGAGGTGTAGTAACATAGCAACCTTTTATTCATCCAGAAGGTTTTTAATGATCTGTCTCAGTAGGAAGAAGCCCCAGTATCTTCACAGGAGATGTGTGTGTGTGTATATGTAAATATTTTTAATGCACACCAAGAGGAGCCCCTTTTTCTGTGCCCCTCTGCGAGATGAGTGCACTGAGACACCTCTCCTGTTATTTCTGGGTCTTGGAGAAAATGCTCTGGGATATCACTGAACTATTTACTTTCTAACAGGAAAAAAAGATGGACTTAAATCTGAATAGAAAAAAGGAGTCCACCGGCAGAACATAGTTGCTGCCTCAAGACAGGAAGAAAATGGGAGCTATGGAGGGAGATGGAGCTGAAGTGATACTACTCCTACCAATCCTGGAAACAGTCCAGGAGTTCTTAATTTTTGTTGAACTTGTTGGTTTTTGTTATCCCTTGCTCCCAGATAGACACAGCTGTGGCTTGGAGTAGCAGTTGGGGTTCACCCACGTAGGAGGCAGTGTGGAATACTGTGCAGGGAGGAGGTGGGAGAGGGAATGCCCATCCCATTGTCTGTGCTGTGCCCTGTGGAGCCCAGGCTGATGGCAGATCATATAGCCCAGGGCAGCTCTCCGCTTATGCTGCTCTGCTGGGGGTCACAGCTGGAGAGAAGCAGCTGTCCAGTGTTGGCAGGGCTGGTTTGGACAACTGCACCTAGCCTAGGAAGAGGGGTTTGAGAAATAGAAATACTTGCAATAGTCTTAAGACTGTGTCAGACAGAGATTTCTGAATTTTCTCATTTATAAAATCAAAGTATTCTTAGTGTACTGCAGCCAGTACTGCTCTCATCACAGTCATTATTTAGGTCCTGGAAGCACAAGCAGCCTGCTGTTGTTTAATTTACTGAAATAAGTGTAATCCCATAGTGAATAACTGAAATTACTGGATGTAGCCAATAGCATTAGATAGCTCACAAAGTGACATATAGAGCTTTGGTGAAACATAATCCTTTTGTTTTGGCTTATCAGAAGATTCCTCTTGATATTCTGCATAAAATTTTATCTGTTCCATATCAAACAGAGCTGTGGGTTTTATAGCTTAAGCAGTGACATTTCTTTCAAAATGCTGCTTGTGTGACGGATTTGCACGTGCTGGGATTGGCAGCTCCATTTTCTGTGTGGAAGATGCACTAACTGTTCAGCAGAGGTCACTGTGAGTTTGTGCGTGAGACATTTTAATGCAACTTATCACAATGTAGTACTGAAAATATTAATATTATGACTAGGAAATTCTTGTGCCTGCATTCGCTTTGAAATGAAACTGTGTGAATTTTAAGAAATATCTTTCTTTTGTGAAGTAGAAAGTGCAGGTGATTGCAAGATTTCAAAGAAACCTGAATAACCTTAAGAAATGTGGCATGTGTCCAGAATTTAATCATCTTTAGTATTACTTATCAAGATTTTTCCAAATGATGACTTCTGTAGAAGTCCCTCTTCCTCCCCCTTCTTCTAAAATGTGTTGCTCCTCCAATCGCCCATGAACCAGGTGTGTCTGTCCCTTGCACAAATGTTTTACACCTTCCTGAAGCTCAATTTCCCTGCACTTAAAAGCCCCAGATGAAGGCAGAAAGGAGCATGGTTTTCCTGTTTCTTTGTTGACTTACTAAAGGCAGCATTGAAATCAGCTGTTATTTGCCCAACAATGTATGTTTTGTCTTGTTCCCTTCATCATCACAGTAAGCTTTTTAAGTTTATGGCAGAAAAATAACCTTTTGCTGTTGTTTTCCCTCTCAACTGTGTGCTCTGCCATTGTTGTGGGGATATCAGTAATAGCTCTCATCTGCTGCTGGAGAATGTTTTCAAGTTACAAACAAACTAAACCACTCTTAGAGCTTCTGAAAAATGCTGGTTTAAAGCTTTTTGTTTTCCTGCTACCAATTGCTAATTACAGCTGTGAAAACAAATCCTTGGAGAAATCTCAAGAGTCCCCCTTCTTCTAAAGACAACTTCCGATTCTGATTAACCAGAAGCTAATGAGGCTTTCAAGTCTTCTGGATTTTTCACTTGATCTTAGTTCTTCAAGGGCTTATGTAAGCTTTTTATGGAAATAGTGCCAACAGATGTTTGCAATTTTGCATCCGCTGCAGCTCTATCACTGTAAAGGTTTGGGAGACTCCAGAAGTTGATTAGCAGAGAAAAGCAAGTGGAGTTAGATTGGTGCTACATGTTTGGATGGAACAAGGAGCTCTAATTCCATTCAAGAAAATACAGGAAGGAGGAGTTCATTCGAGCATCGCAGGGTGGAAATGGATGTTTGTGAAATTTACTAGGAGTCTTTTGTTAGATCTGCAAACAGGGCCTTGTCTAAACATATATTCTCATTTTATGCTGGCCCTTTATCAGTTTTATTTTTTGTCATTGCAATGAGGTGAAGTAAACTGGAAACCCAGCATAGTGAGCCTAAATCATGCCTGTGTTTGTGACTTTGGAAACTACCAGTTTTGGTGGTTGCCAGAAGCAGGAACTGTATCATTAGTCACAAGCCTCTTGGTTCTGTGGCTTTTCAGTTGTACTTCGGTTTAGTCATAGTACTGTATTTTAAATACCAAAAGACCTCAAGGAGTTTCCTGAGGGTGGAAGGACATGTAGTGATGAATGATATTTGTGTATTCCTCCTGCACTCTCTGTGAAGTTTTCTGAGTATGCCTCATTCTCAAAGAATAACCTGGGGCAAATATAGATGGCAAAGGGGTTGATCTGTGCCCCACAGGACAAAGAACTGTGGCTCCAGCTTTGGCAAGGACTCAGAAACTCGGACACAATCTGCAGTTACAAGTAACCTCCTTGGACAGAGCCTATCTGTGCCCAGATAGGAGTTCGTAGCCAGCAAGTTGGAGGTGGAGTATGAAGCTCCCACTCCTTTTGAAGGAACTAGATACCACAAGGCAAATGTGTACTGCTATAATCTTAGCAAAAGTTCTGAAGCCTCAAAATGGGAGGTTTGAAAACAGCATTGCTGGTGTGACGTTCTCTCTGTTCCTTTCTCTGCAGGGTAATGAGGCTAAGTTAGCTAACACAAAGTGCAATAGCAGTCCTGGGTCAAACACGTATGTAAAATTTGTGAGCAGAATTTGAAAAATATATGTAAAACTGTCAGTTCCCCCCTCCCCCTGCAGTGTTTCTTCTCTGAAACTTTATCTGTATATTGCTATGTCTCATGTGAACATTGCATGGTGCCTTCCAGCTGGGTCTTCTGAAGATAAGCTGTACTAATTAGGGTAACATTAAGGTAGTAGCTGGCTGTAACTCAGTAAGATGGATAGTTTACTGTTAGACCACACTTTATCACAAATTTCCCTTTGACTAAAATACAAAATATAATTTTTGATTTGTCCTCTTGAAATATTCATGTTTGTCTCAGTAAAGATGAGGGAACAGAGGTAATGCATTTTTGGAGATGTCTGCATGGATAGAGGAAGGCTTTATGCAAAGCATTGATAAAAGACAAGGGTTTGTTGTCCACAGCAGGTTAGTCCATCCACAGAGCACCATTCTGTGGCAAGCCTGTGCTGAAGTATTCCTCAGCTTGTAATAGTTCAGATGTTGCTGTGCAGGTGCAGCTGGAATTCCTGGCACAGGTATTTCTGAAATAAATAACTGCAGCTGAGCAGATGCAAATAGCTGATCTTCCTCATAGTGACCTGACAAAATTTACAGTTTATGGCTTTTTTTCTGTTAAAGAACTAAATGCTCATTGGAGTCTTCATGTCTTCAGAATGGAAAAAATTTGGTCTGGCAAGCTTGCTGTTTTTGTTTTAATTTTTATTTTTTATGATTTTTTATTTTTTAAACTTAAAGTAAGAGGACATAAGGATTGGAAACAGGCAGCAACTCATCATATGGTCTGAGCAATGCTCACCTGCATGGCATCAGGGGCTCAGACAATGTGATCCTTTCAGTTATTTCTGTTCAGCTTTTGTCAGTAATCAGAACATTTTGAAATATTAAAACAGAAATTGCCAACTCATCCTCTACTTCATGATAATATCAGTGTATCAGTTTTCTGGTCTGATTCCCAAATCTGGTAAACAAAATAGAACCCCTTCACTTGTGCTGTATTTATGGAAAATAGCTATGATGTTAGGCTTTTCTGAATAAGATGGATAAAAGATCATAGTAGTTTAGCTTATTGATGCGAAGATATGAAGAAGAATATTGTGACAGGAATATAATTTTAACTCTGCTGTTAAAAATAAATTGAAAATGTTTCATGCACGACACAAGCGGTAAAGAGAATTCTGCTTGTTAGAGCTAGTACCTATTGTGTGTGTATTAGACACATCCAAGATATGAATAAGTTTGATAGAAGAACAGCTTGTAACTATCTTACTGAAATGTATTTTTATAACTATTAGTGCTGTGATGTGATTCTGCAGTCTTTTCAATGAATATCCATAGTTCTTAGACATGTATGTAGGTAACAGTGAAGGAAAACTTGAAAGTCAGCAGTAGTTGTGTGTTTCAAAGAACAGTCATATGGTTATTAAACAAGTGAATCCTCTTCCTGACCTCAGCCATGTTGTTACAGTCTTTTAACAAAGGTAAGGCATAGAGCATCTTCAGAGTCTCACATTATAGACATGGCATTGCAGTGACTTACAGCTGCTGCTGTTTGCACTGTGGCATGAAACATTGTTCCTAATCCCATTCTCCTCCTCTCCATATCCATGTAGAGAGTAAGTCATTATTATTGTTATTTATTTATTCTTATTTGTTTACAAATAAATTATGAAAGATAAAAATAAAAACCTCACCATCCCATTTTTTGGTGACCAGCTGCTGTGACCAGGATTCAGCTGAAGGGAAGTTGAGAAAAGTAATAGAGCAACTTCAAAAAAAAGGAGTCTTAATCCACATACTTGGTTCCTTAAATTTCCCCCCTACAGAACTATATGTTTCTTTCAAAACAGTGTGTTTAGTGGCCTTTGATATGCAAAGTATTGAAATGGTGATGAGCAGTGAAATAAATCTTTCATTTTATCTCTGCTTTGATTAGTTATTGACATTTTGTCTCTTTGTGATCCTCCACATATTAATATTTAATATGCAAAAGGCTAGGGAATTCAAAATCTATGCAAACCATCCATATTCTTCCCAGCAATAACCTTGCATAAGAAGAAATATGGACCAGTTATAAGGAGAAATAAAAGGGCAATTCCTCTGGGCTTGGGTTGGTTTTAGTTCTTTGTAGGTTAAGCTCCACTTGGTGATAGTACTGAGTGCTTTCTACACCTTTTCAAATGTAGATATTGAACTGGGAGTGAAGTTAACCTTCAAACAATTACATATTCTCCTTTTGCAACCAAGCATCAGTTTTATTGCTGCTTTGGAAATGTCTTTATTTATCTGTGTATATATAAGGATTTTGTAGCAGTTCTCAAGCAGTGTCTCAGCTCTGATTTTGTAGATAATTATGATCTTTTCTGAAATAGTCTTTTGAAAGAAGTTTTGGATGTTGCAAGTAGTTAGCTAAATTGAATAGAATTTGGAAAGTTTTTTTTTGGTCCAAATTTGGTAGGCATGTGAAAACTGCTTCCCAGCTCAGGATCACTAATCCAGTTTGTTGATTTAAAAGATAAGATTGCTTGACTGTAAATTTAATTTCGGCAAGGTCATTGGAAAAATTTGGAATCACCTAAACTGGGAAAAGGAGGAATGTCTGTGTGGAGTACAGGCTCGATCTGCTGAAATGAATTTTCTCAGTGGAGAAGGTAAAGGCTTTCTTTTATCTCATTTTTTCTTTTGAGGTTTGTTGCCTTACTACATGCATTCATAAGCTTTCAAAACAATCAGAAAACTGGAGATTCTTCTGAAAACCTACAAAGGAAAACCAAAAAGCTCTAAGAAAACTGGCTGATATTAGTGATTAATGTGAAAATTAAGATGGTAAACAGCTCAGCATTAAGGCTGCCTTAGGCTGTGGTAGTATACTATGGCAGCAATCTGTAAAAAACCCCAAAATACTCTCTTTGACAAAGAGCCACTTTCACTGAGAAGGCTAAACAATTTCTGAAAGTGTCTGCCACTCTATAATATGTACATAATCTTGTGTATTTGTCAGTGGTAAATGGATTTGCTTTTAAACGAACTAGCATATTTGCAGCTAAATTTATTTGTCCTCCTGCTGCCTCCTGCAATCAAACATCGTAAGTATGACTGGTTAGCATCATAAACTTTTTGATAGGAATGAGTTGACTGCTGCATTTCCTTTGGCTTGCAGGGTCTTGAAGCCATCAGTTACCTTAATGCAATCCACTGCAGCCTTGGTGGACACGTCTGTGAACCTTCACCAGAAGGTGGAGATTCATGTTCCTCCTCTGACTACTCTGAGCCACCATAGTAACCGCATGTCCAATGGCATTTCTTCCAGACTGGAAAGCCCACACCAGGAATGCTACAACATTTTGGACAAAAATTTGGTGCCTTCTTTATAAAAATAACTAAGGAGCATAATTTGACGTAAGGACTGAATTAGTGGGGATGAGAGCTGAGCAGATGGCTTAATACTAAGATTTATGAGTCACCTGATATGCTGAACATTAAATACATGCATGCAATCTTCCTATTCTTAGGGATCTGTACACTTCTAATTCCTCTACTACCCTTATTTTGGTGTCATCTGGCCTTTTGTGACATGTATTTTTATACAAACCCAGCTGAGTAATGAAATACTTTTGTTATAGGTTTGCAGATGGAGCGCTAATGAAAGGCCAGCTGATCACTGTAGAAAGTCCTTTCATTTGTGTTATCACTGCTCTTTAGGAAATGACAGCCTCTGTTAATTCCCTGGCCAGTGGAAGAAATCATGTAAGGACTTACCTGCTTCAGTGCAAAGCCAGCTGGCCTCAGTGCTGAGCAAGGGTGTTTGAACTGACCTGAGTGCCAAGGATCAGGTCTGCAAATCACACCCCAAAACTCCTGGCCTCAATGCTCTCTTAAATGTCAATTTAACTTTCTGAGTGTTGGGCCAAGATTTATTAATGACTTTTTGCTTTATATTTATTGCTTTCATTATTAGAAATTCAGTATATTAGATGCTTCAATTATTAGGATTGAGTTTAACAGAATTTTCATGTAATAGAAAAAAAATAGTAGTTTTCTGGATGCCTTTTTTCCCCTTCTTCTTTATACCCATGTCATGGCTTTTTATTTTGAGCAGGGTGTGGATATATTTTCATTTCTCTTGGCTACGTGCCTTTCCCACCCAGCCTCACGAACAAGAGGGAAGATCTTTCAATTTAGAAGTTGGCAAAAATAACGGAGCAGCAAAATTCTACCCTTGGGGAGAAGGTTAGGTGTTCTTTTAAGAATGTGAGAAAAGCAGCAGGTTTTGCCTTAAGGTACATGGGGTGAAAATTGTTATCTTTGCATGGGATCTTTCATTAACACAGAACAAAGGCAATGGATGGGAAGATAGACAGAAAAGTACTACTACTTGTAGGGAATATCAGCTTTCCCTTACTATGGATTTGGGGCATTTTGGATATTCCTTATGTATATTAACCTGGAGTTTTATAGCTGGTAATGAATGGTGTTTCTGCTTTTCTAAAATTCACTTTTCATCTTTACTACTCTTTTTCAGGAGCCCTGACATCGCTATGAAAAATTACTTTAATCCAATATAGTTTAAATTGAAAAATCATTCATCGGTGAGGAGGTGTGATAACAAAATGTATGGGAACAACTTCTTATTTTCATATTTTATGAATAAACCAAATACAATAGATAATTCAATTACGAAAGATCAGAGAGTTTTAGTTTTGATCAGAGGGTGCACTGATTTATGCCATTAACCAATTCAAACACTTGCATTTGTCACAGATCTACTGTGGCATATGGAGGATCCCAAGGGATATTTGCTGAAACCCAGTAGGAGCTAAAATGCAGCTTGCAATGAACTGGGCAGCAGCAGGAAAGTGTTGGGGAGAGCAACGTAAGAGGAAGATGAGCAGCAGTCTTGCATGCTGTGTTCTGGAGCAGCATGGCTTTTTGGGTCAAATAAATATTAGAGTTAATGCTTCTGTTGCAAAGTTTCTGTTTGGCTGCACTCTAACAAAGCATGTGAGACAAGTCTTGTCTGTGGGTGTTTGCAGATTTTGAATTCCAGGTTGACATGCATTAGACTTCATGTTTCAAAGCATCTATTGTGCTGAGGGCTCTGGTAATAGTAGTGAGTGTGTGTGTATTTCTGTGTATCTACTTAGACATAGTAGGGAGAACTCCTATCATGCTGTCTCTGACAGTAATACATTACTTAGCTGTAATTTCTACTTTGGTTTCTGGTTTATTGATTGGAGATGGTGTAGGCTGTTTCTAGTGGGAAATGCTGGTAAGTGCAGCAGGGGTTGAGAAATGGTGCCTTGACTGCTAGGATAAAGAAACCTGTATTATTGCAGAGGTCACTGAGGTTTGTTAGAAAATGTCTGCTTTCTGGAGGGTGTATTTATTACAATATTTAAGATGGGATATACTAACTGTGATGTCTGTATTCCCAGAAGAGCACAATATTCTGATGTTCTAATGTCACTGTTCCTAGTTAAGCTTTGTCATTATTTATAGGGCAGAGTCAGTGAGATCAGCACTTTAGTGAAGTTTCTGGTCACAGGAGTTTTCATTCTAATTATGTAATTAATATGAATTAATTTATTAACTTGCAGATGAATGAGGATTAGCAAAATGATAAAAAGTGAAAAAAACCCTATTAAACGCCTCTGTATTGTGCTTTATTTTTTATTGTATGCACAGACCTGGACTATACCATCCCATTTGATGGTTGTTTCACTGCAAGAATTTTCTATTTCACTGAATTTCCTATATGGATAAAACTATTGACCCTGGTAGGATGGAAGTAAAAAAAAAAAAAAGTTCTAAAAATAAAGCAAAGCTAAATGACATACTGTGATTGGATAGTTTTAAAAAATGAAATTTCAGGGGATGTACATAATGTATAATGCATATATTGGTAAAATATTTAACATCTGTTTTATATTACTTTCAGTGACACCACTACAGCATTTTCTCAAGGAACTTAAAATTGCTAGCACAATTACATAGCTTTGAGTTACCAGGCTGCTTGGGACTTGAACATCTGTGAAGTAATTGTTTCTCTGTGACTTTTAATTTTTTCCCTATTTCCTTGAGGGTTGGTTTTTGGTTAATTTGGTTGTTTTTTTGGTTTTGTGTTTTTGTGTTTTTTTCATAGTGACAGTTGTAGTTAGCTGCCTAATTGCAGAGTCATTGCAAGTCTTCCTTCTTGAGAGGCTTGTTAATGGCAGTAATTGATTAACGAGAAGCACGTTAAGGTGTCATTATATAACCACTGAAACGTTTCTTTCCATTTCATGGTCAGTGGCTCTTGTTGACCCTGCTGATTAGATCATAAATGCAGAAACGTCCTCCTGGAAGTTCTGAGGTTCAGCTAAGGGCAGCAAAGAAGATGCTTTTAATGCTGTATTATTGTCAGGCCATGTTCAAAAAGAATACAGAATTTTATTGATGCATTTCACATCTGTGATATAAATTGTTCCTGGGAAAAATATTGCTCGCAAAGGTAATTTGGAGTATCGGCACAGAAGAATATAGACATTCAATGTTTATTCTCTAATTTAAAGAACAGGTATTTGTGTTTCTCTTTCATAATACAGGATACATATGTATAAATGTGTGTGTATATATATATGCCTGAAAACTTCAGACTATGGCAGAATTAGTCTTTCACTATTGATTTTTTTGTTTGTTTGCCTCCTACACACAAAAGTCTCTACCTTTATGTGTAAATAATCCATAGGTACTAATAGTTAGAATGATGATAATTACAAAATATGACTAAAATAATTATATAACCAAATGAAGCACTTCCATGATGCAATGCTCGAATTAAGGCTTTTTATGTACATTTTAAGCTTTCACACAGTAGTTTACAAGATTTTTCCTTTTTGAGTGTAATTTCTTGTGTCTGTGAAATGCAAACTGGAAACCACATTTGGCTTCAGCTGATTGTGAAGAGCTTAGTTCTGCTGCCCAAAGCTCTGTTAATGCTGTATCAAGTAGAAGTTGAGTATTTCCTTCAATATTACTTTGCATGCAGGCAAGCAGGAAATAATCCTCGTGTTTAACCAGTGCTGTACACAAGAGGAATATTTTCAATTATTGACTATGGAAGAGCTCAAATGTTGGCTGATGAAGGCTTTTCTGCCCCATTCTACTGAATTTACACATATTCCACTTGCTCCCTTTCAGTCTCTTCCATTTTGCCCTGCTCTTGTCTTGGCTCCTTTTATCTGTGTAGTTCCAGTTCCTCATTCTTACTCAGGACCTTTTATCATCTGGTCCTAGTCTCTTCTTCTTTCTCATCTTTGGAAAGATTCTTTCTTTTATCTGCTTTCCTGTTGTATCAATTTGATACCGTTATTAGTAAAAGTGTCTGCTGTACTTGGCATAAGAGGGAAATAAAATCAACATGCCCCAGCAACTGACGAGACTTATGGGAAATTATAATCTAAGTTAAACAGTGTACTAAAACTTGCTTTTATTTCTAAAGAATCAGTTTCTATAGATTCTGTCAGATTTCAAAAGCATAAACATTAGAAGCCCTGCATATTCAGTCTGTTTGGTTTTATGGCTTTTGTGCAGCCCAAATGAAATGTATTCAGGTTAGCTGGTTCCCGTGTTGCCATCCTGTCTAAACTTCCGGGCTAGAAAATTGATAAGTATCTGATAACCACTGCAGAGACAAAACAGAAACATAAAGATCATATGTTGTGTAATCATCCTGATTACACTGAGCAGTACAATGCTGCAGGTTTCACTAATCAAGATTAATTGTGATGTAGGCTACCTGAACTGTCATGTAGAGTGGATTGTAATTAAATAAAAGTATAATCATTTTAACATTGTGCCACTAATATGTATTTACAATAGGTAGTATTTTTGAAAAGACTCTTTCTCCATACAGTGATTAGGAAGCTGAGTTACATTTTCTAACTGCACAGATGTTGTTAAAAGCTCATATTTCAGGCCATAAAGACTTATTATATTTGAGGTTGTACAGCAAGAGAAAAATGGTTTGTACATCTGTCAGCTATGTGAGACATTAAAACTAAAAAACCTGGAATGGTAGAGATGTATGGAAAGCCTCGCTTGTATGTATATATACATATATTTGTTTTAAATAGGTGGCAGATAATTTATAGAGGGGTATTGCTAAGAAAAAAAATGCTTTGACAGGTCTTGACAACTCAGAGGGAGAAAATATTTAATAAAGTGTATAATAAGAGAATCTCCTCTGTTTCAGCATTCTCAGCATGAGCTGACAGGTCTTAACTTGACTTCTTTCACATGATAGCTTTCCATTTTTATCTAGAATGGATTGTACAAATGCTTTTCTTTGAGGCCTAATGAACCAAAATATTTTGGGGTATGTATACTCAGGTTGTTTTGTGTAGGGGCCTAAATCTGTATTTCTGAACATTCTGTTGTGTATTCTGTCAACTAGAAATATAATAAGCTTAAATATTTCTTCTTTCCATAAGGAAAAAGGTGTGCATCCTAGGCAACCATACAAAAGCATAAAAATAAATTTAGCATGCAAGTGGCTTTCTGCCCATGTACATACAGAATGTTCTTGTGAGTGACTTTTCCCTCTGCTGCTACTGTTTCTGACTCTTGACCATTGCTTTTATTAGATACTGCTTTGTTGGGTGTCCATGCTTCCATCCTCGTGCCACTCAGCAATAACAGAGTACAGACACCTCCAAAGACCTCTAAACCTGCTGGCCAGGTGTGTTCTGTGCTGTCCAAGGCTCTGCCTCCCCGTGGCCTCCTGCTCAGGCAGGATATTACTTAGAGAAGGTTCTTTACTGACCTCACATGGGTTCATTGAGAGCCATGCTGGGCTTGGGAGGGTGTCAAACACTGGGAAGGAGATTGTACTGATGCTTGCTTGGGGAAAAGCCACGGTGTCATGAATAGAGCAGTCTTGTGCACTTAGCTGAGATTTTATCTGGGAGCACCAGCTACAGTGGGCTTTTTCTAAATGTAATTTTCTTCTAGAAGATTTTTAGGTTTAAACCAAAGGAAATTAAATTCAAATGTGCTCTCAGATATTATTGAGTCAAGCAAATAAGTGGATAAAAGCAGGCAAGCTCTTGCAATGTCAGAAATCTTTCCCCATCCCTCACAGGCTGTCCGGGTTGTCATGGGTGTGCTGCCTTTTGTGTGATCTCCAGGATCAGGTCCTGCTCTGTACTCTCCAGGCCTATATTACTCACTGGGCGGGCTTTAATGGAGTGACCCATAAGCAAACACTTGGTGGGGGTCCAGTTCTGCTTGGAGGGGACATTTGTGAGCCCCATTCCCAGCAGTCCCTTGTGGTGTGGCCACCCCAGCAGGTAGCACTCAGCTTTGGATGCAGGGTGACTCCCAGGGCTTTCAGAGAGCACCCTCTGTTTGCAGCCTCAGGCAGGCTAGAGGACATCCCTGTTACTCTGTCATTTAAGTCGAGGCAATGAAAATATATTTCCTAAATAAAACATCTCAGAAAAAAATTACTGTTTTTTAGGGAAGCATAATCATAATTAAAAACCACAAAGCATGTGGCGTTTTTTTTAAAGGCTCGTATCAGGAAAGACAGTATATTTTTTTCTCAGAGCTGGAAACATAACAGAGACACTTCTGAAATGGGTCGCTTTTATTTATTTGGTGTCTGTATGAAAATGTAAGTATCGTGCTGTGTGTCAGACACTACTGAACCTGCCACATGTCCCAGCTCTTCTCCTTGGGAGTGAGTAGCTTTATGCGACCTCTGAAAATGATCAAAACTGTCTTATTTTGTGGCTGACTTTGAAGATGAGTTGCTCTAAATTGCTTGTGCCTCAAACACTGCAGTGTCAGTGCAGGGCTCTAAAGAGGGGCAATTTCTCCCCCCATTCCTGAGCTGCTGAGCGGGTCAGAGGTGTGGGTTGCACAGCTGAGAGAGGTTGAACTACCAGATGGAAACCAGAAATCATCACTGTGATTAAAACCATCATTTATTCGACCTATATAACCACACATTGTCACAAATTTGTATTTTCCAAGCAAATGTGGAATGAGTATTATTTATCCAATCATAGTAAATGAGGCACTGTAAATTTCCCAACTGAATACAATTAAAGCATGTTATTAAGCCTCAGCAGAGGCTTAGTTCTGCCCAAATTCATGAGGCTGTGAACTTCGTAACTGTAGTTGAGTATTGACACACTGTGGACATCTAGGTCCTTTTATGCCTTCTATTTCTTATGTAATGGTGGATGCTTTTGGAGGGTACCCTGAAATGGTTGGCAGTTTCTGTACTCGTGCCTGCTCCTGCTGTCATCTTTTTTTCTTAAAGAAGACTTCCATGTATTTCTATATACATAAAACACATGATTTCCTCCCTGTAGACACAGTTCAGTAGAAAACCTGAACAAGGAACAGTTACATTCATTTCATTGCAACTATTTAAACTGAAATTTAACCTTGAGTATTAAATGCTTTGTGGAGTCTGGGTTTGAATGGGATGAAATGATTGCAGTAGGAAATGGATCCTTCTTGGCACTTTCCCAGGCTTCCAGGCTTGTAGAGGTGTTGCTAATTTTGTGTGTGGTTAGTCGTAGAGGGTTTTGAAACAGGAGAGAATAAAATCAACTTACAAGATAAAATGCTTCTTTTTTTTCCTATTTTCTCCTTACGGAGGATGACCAGATAGTTAAATAACCAACTTTTCCTAGCTCTAACTTATGGAAACTCGGGATTGCCAGGAAGTTATGGTATTACCAGTCAAAATAATAATTTGACCAAGCACTCATTATATATTGTTGCTGAATTCTGATTGTGGGGGTAAAGAAAAGAAAGACCTCATTATTTTCCATCATCCTATTTCAGCCTTTGTGTTACTGATGTTCTTCATTCATCTGTTTGACTCTTTTGCATTGCAAATGTCTCAATTCTGCTTCCTTTTAATGAAACTGGATGGAAAAGAAATCATAATTTCCTTACCCCTTATCTTTAAATGTTTTATGATTCTTTTTAATTGTTAATTTTGCCTTCTATTTGAACTGTTTCTTTTCTTGGCTTTTGTAATAACAAGGATTTCCTTACAGTTTCAAGAAAGCTTTAACTGAGCTAAACAAATGTATACAGTTTCCCCATGATCGTCAAGTTAGTGATGATAGTGTCTATATGACATGTACATATATAATTTGTACAGATATATACGCACACCCCTGTATGTTCTAACTTGGGCTATTGTCTCTTAAATTCTTACATGAACTGTTGGTTGACTTGTTCCTTGGAAGCTGATTTTCTTTTAAAGTGGAAGCCTTTCTAGGAGATACAGTAAAATGAGATTATGGTTAGATTTCCACTGAGTAATCTATATGGATTGACTATTGCTGAAGGCAGTTTTATTTCCTGTACAAAAGAAATGTGACTTTCTCTGCTTGGGTTTATTACTTTTAAATTAATGTGACTAGTGTAAGTCTGATAGGCTTAGTATGCCAAGTATAGTGCAGCTATTTAATACTTCAGTGAAATGTACTGGAGCAAGTGGCAACAAGGCATTTTACAAAAGTAATCATACTGCTGAAACCACCAAAAGTCTATGCTATGTGTTGGTTAGGCTTTGATTTTTGTGAACAGATGTTCTGGTCTTCAGAGATGGTTACCACTTATTTAAGAAAATTCCTATGTGATCTGACAGGGGGTCTCCATTTCAGCTCGGATTTGATATATTTTTTTTCTGTCTCTCTCATAGATTCTCTGCATCTTGCTATCAGTCCTTCTAGTAACATTGCAAGTTCAAGCAGTTAAACTGCAATAAGCTCTTTAATCTTACAAGACTAAAAGAAAACCAGGCAACATCCACATAATTACATATTAGGATAAAAAATTATGGTTTTCACAATAAAAATGCTTTTGGGAGTTGCCTCATTAAATTAGGCTTAAACATTTGGAGTTTGAGTTTGTGTGTAACAGCCTACCGAAGGGGCTTGGAGGAGGTCAGGTTTGAGCAGCAGCTCTGTTGTGCAGATGTTTATTTCAGCTGGAAGCAGCTGGCTAGTTTTAGCAGTACAGGACATGAGCTGGGGGCAGTGGGCACTGGAAGGGCTGGTGGGGGCTGAGTTAAACTGACTCACACCACTTTTTCCTACTGAGTTGCTTTACAACAACAGATATGCTGGAACAAGGGCAGGAAGGAAGGTGCTGCCCATCTTGGTATATGTTTGACTAGTAGGGGAAACGAGGTAATGAAAGAAGAAAAAAGATTTGAGGGAAGGGAGCAGTGGAAATAAACAGTAATAAAAATTTAAAAGAAGTTAATCTTGTCTTTCTCACAGAACTGTGAGAAAAACCTGCAATGATTTCACAAAAACCTTTGTTAGTCAAAAGTGTTATTTTTTTTCTCCTCCCTGTTCTCAGTTAGAGTGATAACCTTATTCAAAGTAGCAGTTTTGATGAAAATTATAATTTAATAATCTTTTGCTCACCTAGTAATTTTCCTGTACTGGAAAACTATCAGATTCCTGCTACTGCAGGGCTTGTAAGTCCTCTACAACTAAAAAAAAAAATGGCAAACTTTTCCTGTCTGATCAATTTTTATGGGGATGGCTGTTAGCCAAGGAGTAGATGAATGAAGCAGTGACTTATTTGGAATTGTTTTTACTAGTAATCCTTTTATAGGTACATTTTTGACAGTTGTCTGACTGAACAGAATTATGTAGTTGAATCAAAAGAATTTCAGACACAGACTCCTTGGTTTGGGAAGGGCTTGGTGTTCAGGAGGAATCCATACCTCCTCACTTTTGAACTGTGATCTGTTTGTGTTGTGATCTTTCATTTTTTTGAGTTGTGACCTGTAATGCTGGCACTTGACAAGGCAAAAGACAGGCTTCTTTCCATAGTTAGTAGAGGTCTAACTTTTTTGAATAGTGTCTTGTAGCAAAACAGCAGCACTTATTTAATTAAAATCTAAGTCATAACTGATTAAAGCATTTCACCCATATCTGTCTTCAGATGAGAAAATGTAAGGAAATGAAAGTCTAACTTTTCTCACCAGCTTGTTATAGTAATTAATCAAATTTTCTCTAATGAACACAGTAAAACTTCATTGCTACGATTTCCTGTAAGCTTTCTTAAATAGTTCTTTGGAGAAGGAATTTTAGAAGAAGCAAGATCAATTCAGCTGTAGTGCTGTTTTAAAGGGGAAGACTTTTCCATGATTATTCTCTTCTTATTGTTTTGTTTTTTTCCTAACAGAGTCTTTTGCACTATATATGAAGTCCTTTGTTTGAGAACAATTTGCTTTTTGCTTTAGAGAAGTGA